>NC_134484.1:251221059-251488559 GCF_040206685.1 Ascaphus truei
TGTGTGCACAATATAAGCGGAGCAAGATAATAATTTTATTAAGTGTTGAAATGTATGCAAAAAATATTTCAATCCCTCTAACATTTTCCCATCCGTGCACTGAATACATGTCATTCATGTGACAATGTGTTGAAGGAACCACTACATTATTGACCTACGTCCAGACGCAACTGAATACTTTAATAATCTGTGAGAACGTTTCTGACATTATGCATAAATGCTGCACTGACACAGTGTACTTGTTCGTAGAGGCACGTCACATATCGTCTGCATTGAACCTGCAATGTAATGTACAACTGTACATATTAAAGGCATTTATGTGTTTATGCTGCTCTTCTATGGCTACAGAGTTATACTTTGAAATAAACTTTTCATTGCAAGTACTCACACATTTATTGTCAAAGTTTGTACTTGTTTACATACACGTATATAACATGTATACTGTTCACAGCAAGGTGTTTACATAGACTTGCGCAGCGGTGCTAGGTTCCACTGTGCCCGCATTCTTCATCCTTAATGAAGCGTCTCTTCTTCCTCCTTGTGTGCAGTCTTTCTGTGAACAGAGAGCCACATTAAGTGAACTGTGGCTATAATTCAGCATTATGTCAACTAACAATGCGGTGCATGATGCGCACCATTAATATTTGAGAAACAAGGGGTTTTACACACAGATACATGTGGAATAACACTTTATAATGTCTATTGAACTGCATGCGTGAGAAAGTTGTTCCTGTCACACTCATTGTTGTATCCAATTAACATGGTCTGTAAATGTACTGACACGCTTATTTCCCTTTATTACAACATGCTCACATGATGATACACCAATGATTATGCAGCATGGAGATTTCCTACTAATGTTGTGTATTGCCTGTTCATAGACAGGTGATGTAGTATTGTTTGTTATCATGCTAATCTGTATTATTGATACAGACCTTTAATTTTATGTTGTTAATTTGAACGACATTATTGATAGAATGTAAAAATATCTAGCAAATATGGCAGCCACAGTCTTGAATGTGTCACAAATACTATTGACTCAAACAGTACTAACATCAAACACATACTAAGTAAGTCATAATTTATAGCAACAGATGACCGTATACTTTATAAAGGTTTTGCCATTGATAAGTTGTCTAATCTGCGTGCATGCAATGTATTGCGCTCTATTTATATGTAATAACTATACTACATTATGTAACACACGATTAACACTGATAGTCTACATGTGGTAGTGTTACAAGCCGTTACTACAACAAGTCACACAAATTATGTTCACTATACCTTTACAAATGAACGAAAGTTATTGCAGGACCATTCATATTCTCCATCAACATTTTCTCCTTCACAGCTTCTGCTTCATCATTTGCTGCGTTTTCTTGCACATTAACACCTTGATGACCACAGCATGCTCTATCAGCGGAAGCTGTTTGGCTGTGGATGAGCATTGATTGTCTAGAAAGACCACTATCATTCCCCCATTCATTATGCTGCTCATGCTGCATGTTTCGATTCATAACAATATCTGTAGAACATTGTCCTGTGATTTTAGCACAATCCTCTTTATTCATAAGGTGACACGTATCCACGGCAGTGGCACAGGAAACAAATGTGCCAGTTTCTTTTAGAACGTGACAACAGAAACGTAATTTCCAGGCCCCCAAGTTTTCTCCTTCACGAGAACTTGTTCGCACAAAACAGGCTTGTAAACATAGATTCTTCCTGATTCCATTTTTCCAAGTGATACTTTGCGGTGCCAATTTGTAATATTCGTAGTTATTTTCTGCGTATGCATAAATTTCCCTTACTGTTGCTTGTTTGTCCACCTTATTAGAAATTGCTGCAACAATTATTTCTTTATTAGTGACTTTTGGTCTTTGCTGCAGTGCATCGCGTGTATCCATGTTGACCATAGATGAATGTGTAAAACATTTTTAAAAAGCATATATGAGCGTTAAACTTGATGCAGAAATGTAACCTTTTTATCTGCTCTTTCTCCTGTTCAAGGTTATTGTACAAAGGAAAGTCTGAAAAAATTTTACACTCCCTAACACAGATGTTTGAAGGCAGCTTTAAAGGAAATAATTCAGAGACATATAAATGTACAAATACTTTAATTTGGCATTGCATTTTGTCAGTACAATATGATGAACTTTGTGTAAACGTGTAAATGAAACACAACAGTACAATATCTAATTCTCTTGGTTTGCTGACAGTTACACTATGAGCTATCCCATGTAAATGATAGGTTGTGTATTGCAACAAACTATTTTTTGTTACATGTGCCAGGCAACAGAATGTGCAAAAAGTTGTTCAAGTATACACGGATAGCCTGTTGTAGCTGTAGTCACATAAACATGGCTTGTGACAGTTTCTTTAAGAGGCTGAAACATGTATTTGACAGTAAACTAACAATGTGTGTTCGATGAAAGCTTTAAATGTTTATACATAAGCAAGATGCCTTGGTACAGCTTTCTGCTTTTGCTGTGTTTAAACAAAGTCATAAATTTGTTTACTTGCATGTTTTGGAACGGGTAACGCGAGCAGCAACTGCACTGCGTGCATATTTACCTTTTCTCAAACATTTTTTACCGGGTTGGCTAGTAACACTCTGCGGGCACTCATTTGTGCTAATATTTTTGGAATCTGTCTGACTACTCACAACACTGCCTGATTGCAGCACATCAGATTGACAGGACACGCCACGTGTGGATGTGGCAGTTTCACTAATTGCTGATGTGTGTGCGGTTTCTGGTTGTACAAGTTGTAACAAGGGCACGCCAGTATTATCCGCTAAGTTAAGATTTTCTATTTGTTGATCATTTGCAATATTTTCATAACTACGGCATGTTTCTGTCTGCTGTGTTGCAATTGCACCTTCCGCTTGTGAATTGTTAGGGCAGGTGACTTGAAAACTATCTGTACCCTCCAAAGTGGCTAGAAACGTGGATGGCAGAAATGACGTCAAAACAGTAGAACTTTGGAGGTCATTTTTTTTCAGTAAACATGTAACTATTGCCTCCATGTACGAATTATGTTTCCGAAGTTCTGTTACTGTATCTTTCAAAATGTCTTTTACCTCAACAATTTCCCTGACCATTTTCTCATGCACACACATTAATTGAGTGTGCTTCTCTGAATTGCTTTGAAACAAACGTTGCTCTGCCTCCTGAATGGACAGCAGTTCATGATGGTTGCCGCTGTCAAAATCCATTATGTGGTCAGTTACATTACTTGCTACTTCTATGAGCGGGGAACATGGATCCTCAGACACATTCATGAAATTCCTGGTTTCTTCGCTCGGTCTATCTATGGAAGACATGATTCGGGTTCAGATAAATAAACAGAGTGTACCACAAAACATTACTATACTATGCCACAATCTGAACACAGTAACCGCACAAAGTTAAGTGGTAGCCGCAGAAAGTAACAACCATGCATATGTAAGCAACTATGCATACATCAGTTAGGCAGCACAAACAGTTGTTGTGCAGCAAAAGTGAGGTACAAGTATGCAATGCAGGACATTACATTCCGAGCGACAAAGGTAACTGTGTGTTCCAGTTTTTACTCACATGGGAGTGTAGCTGAAAGCATTGGAAATAAAGTATTAACGCATTTACATTCATAAAAAGCCATAGGTACTCATAGTACTATAAATATTTCTCATTAGCATACTATTACTTCGCCCATCATGACAATGTTATCGCTTATCAAGTATGCCCGGTATATACATAATATAGCTATTGACAACAAAAGTGGCCAATCTGTGTATCATCCTGTCACAGTCACTTTGACCTATAACACAGCATTGGCTTCAGAAAGATAACCTTTACTTATTACTTCACATTTCTGTTGCGTGACTGTTCATGTCAAACATGTGTTTGCATTGTTTTTCATCACATTCCCTCATTTAACCGTGTGTCAGAGCCTTGTCTCGGTGGTTAAATAAGGGAGTTGTATCTATATTGTGTGTTCATTTTTTTCACCATCCCTGTCAGCACCACCTCTGTACCCTAATTGTAACTAATTTTAGCGCTCTCACACACGTCTCACAACACTTTCCAGTAACATTGTCCAACCATGGTGCTGCGGTAGCTACTGATTGAGCACTTAATTTTAACGGGAAAATTTAAAACCTAATCATACAAAGGCAGATACTAGAATTTCTACGTCGTACTAACTGACAATGTTTATCCCCATGTGCTACAGATTGGCATTTAACATAGAAGACACACAGCATGTGACATGCACAGCTTTGTTATTAGTGCGTGGGTCTGTTACGTGACATGGTTTGACACAAACCACGCACTACCAAGTCATATAGACATGCAATGCTGTATCGTTAGTTTGGTTATGGACTGTTATTGGAACAAGTGGAAGATAAAATGTTAGCAAGGCACAATACATGGAAACAACAGTTTACAACTGTGTGAAGGATAACATATGTAAAAAAACAATGTACCTTCAAAATCTGCATCTGAATTTTCCGGGGACGTGACTTGTCTTTACATGCTGTCTTGTAGAGTGTCATTAAGGCAATTCTCTGACACAGCTGATGGCGACACACTGACCTCTGCAATGTATACATGCATAACATTACCTTAACTAAGCACTACTGTCATTGCTGTTACCTTGCATACTGAGTAATGTCTCATGTGTGTGAACTAGCCACGTTTGATGCGATTGTAACAGTCAAACGTGTTAGGAAACGTTACATTCATCATTGCTGGCAAGCACTACAGTTGTAATATAGTTTTCTTTCTGTGATCATACACTGTGCTACATTGTTTATCTCACAGTATTGTCAATGTTGCTGTGACTGCATCAGTTTCAGAATGAAAAGTCAACAAACACATTGACATTGCATTGACACAGTATTGCCTCTTGCAGTGTATTGTTTTGTTTGCAATAGTAAAAAGACACATCTTTTGGTCATTATAATGTGTTTGTGATGATAGAAAACTTGTGCTAATTATTCACCTTCATAAAATTCTTCATCGAACACACCTATATCGAAATCGCCTTCCAATCCCTCAACTTGTATAGCTGGCAACTTCGCACTAAGCTGCTCCTCTAGTGGTGTCAGTTTTAAATGTGACGCTGGCGGCCCTCCGCCTGTTCCGCCGGCATGATTTTTAATGGTCTGCAATTTAACTTTTAATTTTCTTTTGATGTCGTCAAATCGTTTTCGGCAGTTGTCATGCGAGCGCACTTGGACACCACATCCTGAAACAGCTTCACGGATGTTTCTCCACAACGCCCTCTTCACCGCTGCAGATGTTTTTACTTGAAATACACATCAAGAACACAGTTTACATGAATATTTGTTAGATTAAAAAATTTTTGTCAAACTGCAAACGATAATGTGAAAGGCAATATATATCTTTTTACTATGCAGGTTGCTCATGTGTCACTATTTGTTCAGAAAGTGGAACAAAAGCAACTGCATTGTACATTAGCTTTCTTTACACACAATTTCCACACACGCCATAGCATGATAGCAGAAACCCTATGTAGAGGGACAGCATTCCAACTGTTGTGCCATGCCATCATTTAACCTGCCTTTATCTCTGGGTGGCATCAACACAGTGCATGACATCATCGGTAGACGGTGGCATGTATTAAACCTTTAAAAGTTACCAACAAGATGGCCAAACAGGCGATCATAGTTCTCAACAATTTCCGTTACTAGTACCCGATTTTCCTCGTCACTGAATTTAATGTTTCGTTTTCTCCCATCATGCTGTGATTGTGTATTTGTATGTGGTACATGCTGGTCTGTTGTATCTCCATCTTCGACATCCATGGACATCATGCTGATTTCCTGGTCAACATGCTGCGATTCCTCAATTGCATCAGCATACACAGTGGCATGCGTTGTTACCATGGGGGCTGCATGCACATTTGTGGGAACACTACCACTTGCACAAGCTGTTTGGCCTGCACTAGCAGACACAGCGATAGTAGGACTGCCACGAGTATGCGTTGCAGCCCTCACACCGCCACGTACAGCACCACGTCCAGTAGCAGGCACACTAACAGCCACAACACGACGCAAACTACCACGCACAGTACCACGCACACTAGCACGGTCACAACCCCGAACATTACCACGGACACCACAACGCACACTTCCTCGGACATTACCACGTTGACTACCACGCACATTTCCGCCGACACTAACGCGCACAGTACCAGACAGTGCCACGCACACTACCACGCTCACAACCACGAACATTTGCACGCACACCACGACGCACATTACCACTGACATTACCACGTTCCATACCACTGACATTTCCACTGACACTTCCACGCACACTTCCACAGACATTACCACGCACACTGTTTGGGGAGGTACCCGGGCGCTATCTCTGTTTGTCTTATTTGATCTGTGGAAGTGTATATGGAGAATGGTGTTATACTGCCTGTAAGTGATTTTCAGGTGGTGTCCTCTTGTGACTCGGAACCCCAGCAGGATCTATCCAGGACCCTTGTAGGCAATGAATATAAAAAGGGGGATGGGGGAGCACAATCGTCGTAAACAGGCAACAGTATGGATCTAATGAATGCTCTTAATGTGAAGCAGTTGTTACCATGAGCAAATTAGGTAGCTCAGGTGGCTAATGTCTAATTGGAAGGGAAGACACACATAGGTTTGTATGTATTAATGAGTTGGTAAGATAAAAGTATATATAACTTACACGGCCTTGTGTAAGCTCAGTCACATCAAGGTTTCTTTGGGGATCCCGTGTTCTGCGGTTGATGCTTTTCTTCTTGCGGTGTAGTTACTTCTTCTTGTTGTCTATGCCGTTATCTTCATTAGTTCCAGGTGCCGCTCCAGGGGGATTTCCTCTCGTATAAACAGAGAAGGGGGATAGGATTAAAACATATACATATATACGTTAATAGGGGGGAAGGGTGACGTGGCTATAAACCAATGGACAATATGATAATCTAGCACTCACACGGGCTAATGTGAGTGTGTTCTTATCTTGGTATCTTGCTCATGTAGGGTTATTACCCGATCGGAGGCAAGTGATGAAAGGATGGGGTATAAGGTTATAAAAAGTGAAAATATATCTGTGTACTCACACTGGCCCGTGTGAGTATTGAGATATATCTCAAGTGAAAATATATCTCAATACTCACACGGGCCAGTGTGAGTACACATTCCTAGCGGTATCTTTCTTCTTCTATTGCTGGTACAGCTGAAGTGAAGATGGGAAGAACACATACAAAGGACACTAGGGTCTTCAGGGTAAAGCTAATTTTAATGAATATAAAAACACAAAAGATAAAAAACAGAAACCAAGCGTTTCTGTGGGACAGTAAAAGCAAGGGAGGGGACAGTGGGGTGTATGGTGGTAGGGGGTCTCCTCTTCCGCGTCCGGATGGGGAGCTACAACTACACCTCTGTCTCCTCTGTATAGTGCTGCAAAGTATTCCAGATGAAAGAGCAACGCGTTTCGTCCAAGTACTGGACTTCCTCAGGCTCTGTAGATGTGGACTTGCTGTTCCCAGCCTCTTTTATGCCAGGTTTGGCCAATCCTGGCCTTGGTGTGGTCTCCGTCCCGCTTTCTGATGCGACGGGACGTCGCCATCTTGTAGAGTTGCGCGCGCATCCCATCTTCTATTGGAGTCGCGCGTGTGAGGAATTCACTAATAAAGTTTTTTTCATTATTGAGGAGTCGCGCGTCTTGCTGGCATAGACAGGGCAGCCCCATAGTGTCCATGGATGTCTCAATAAAGTTTGCTATTGAAAAAAAGGTTTAGTATTGTGGAAATGGAGAAGTTGCGCACGCAGTCCCCTGCATACTGCGTAATTGTCTGCCCTGTTAAGGGTCTCTTGGAGTTCTCTGGATGTCGTGGAATTTCAAAGGGGATAAAAATGACTTGGAGGGTGTCCAAAGATGCCTCCGATGATGGCTACATTGGCATTGATGAATATAACGTGCCATAATCCTCAAAATGTGAGAAAAAAAAAACCACGCACACTGGCATTTCCACGCAAATTCTGCCTGCCAGCAACATTCGCCCCAAAAACAGCATCATCATGACTGACACACGGTGATTCTATAGACACTGCAGTGACACTTGTTGACACTGAAGGAGCACAAGATTCCAAAGCGGAAAATGTTGCATTCTGTACAACTGTTTCATGTACACTAACAGGACCGGCCACCCCACTAACTCCAGCAGCACGGATCGCTGTGGAACTTCCAACCACACGCACATGTGTGCGTGCTGAAGCAGTGGAAATTACATTTCTGACTGCATGTGCACCACTTCTCCTCACAGTACTAACGCGCACTACGGACATTCTTATACTTTGCACAATGTCGAGTGCCCGCTACTACTGTGCTTACACGCTCTGTCTGTGACTGTATTTGGCTGCAGATAATAGAGAAAGTGACACTGTAAACACTGTGATATTTTCACTGTATCAAGCGTTTACGTGCTTCTAGCACTGTGACAGACACAAAGGCGCCGTTTCTCTGCTATGAAAATACAAAGAAGCCGTCCGTCAGACGCTGTGACAGGAATCAGCTGTTTACTTCACAAATTGCCCGCAACTTGAAATCACGTCTCGCGAGACTCACGAGAGCTACTTCAAAACACACTGCATGAGATTCTAGCCGAATGCAAGTACATCCGTCAGTAATGGCGACATTAGCTGTCGCCATTACTACAAATTGAGACTTTATAGCCAATCTGCTGTTTCTGCATAAGGTACATTAAATACGCCAAAATTTGTCACTTCTCAAACAATGGAGATCTATTTTCCCGATCGTCTCTGCATAGGCCCCATAATTTTTTTTAGTTTTAATCACTATTATTTAAAAACATGTGGGACGGCCATGGGACCAGGTTCGCACAGTTACTCCGACCTATTTATGGGCGTATGGGAAGATAACATCTGGGCTAATTGCCCCCTCGGTGCGGACCTGGTGCTATGGCGTCGCTATATTGACGACATTTTATTTATTTGGAAAGGGATTCTAAATAATTTATGTTTATTTATTTCACACATTAATAACAATGACCATAATTTGATATTCAAATGTAAAAGTAGTGTAGAGAAAATTGAGTTTTTGGATTTGGAGTTATTAATAGTTGATAACAAAATACATACGCAGACATACTAAAAACTAGTTCAAGCTAATAATTACCTTTTAGCTACTAGTCACCACAACCCAATGTGGATTATAAATGTCCCTAAAGGTCAATTTATTAGATTAAAACGTAACAATAACAGTAATGACAATTATTTGACAGGGCAAAGGAACTAAAATCTACATTTCTCGAAAGAGGTTATAAAGAACATCTGGATGAAAGTCTCTCAAAAGTACAACAATTGAATAGACAAGATCTGTTAAAATATAAAAAGAAATCAATTAATATAGGTGGAAATGTACCTTTTATTACACGATATAACCAGGTGGATCCGGCCATACGAAGAATCCTGAATAAGCATTGGCCAATCCTGTTAAAAGACAGGGATTTGGTTGGGATTCTTCCAGGAAGGCATTAGGTTATATTCACCAAAGCAGAAAACTTGAAATCCAAAATATCCCCATGTTGTCCAATCACTAGAACAGAACAAATACGTTATTTTAATAATAAGGGATATACTTGTTGCACCTGATGTACTGCTTGCAGATACCGTATAAATTCTACTAAATTTAAGTCTAATGTTACGTCACGTAAATATCAAATTAAAACATCCATCCAATGTACTAGCCCATACGTTGTCTATCTGTTGGAGTGCCCCTGCAGCCTGCAGTACGTGGGGAAGACAACCAGGCCTGTCAAAAGGAGATTGTATGAACATATATATATAACATCAAAAGAGGCCTGGTTACCCATAATGTGTTACATCATTTCAAATTGCTACAGAACCAAAATCCACAGGGACTGAATTGTATAACGATAGAAACATCCATTCAGAACTGGAGAGGTGGTGATAGAGTGAAACAGCTATCTAAAAGGGAACTATTTTGGATATATGAACTTAGAACCTTGACCCCTTGGAATTGAACGTTGATTTTAGAATAAATGTTTTTCAGGAAGAATAAATTGTATAAATATGAGTATGTTGATATCTGGATAAACTAACTAACAGTATTGCTATGGTATGCTTTTACCAAACTTTGTGGCATGTTGCTTATATTAATGACACCAGCCGACTGTTTGGTTATGTGTATTTTGGAGTCCAACAGTCTATTGATATCAATAGCTGAACATACTATAGTTACATTACTAATAGCGTTATAAAATAGCTTTAATTCAACAAACAGCCGCAACATGTTATCATGCATTATATATTTGTTCTAATTAAGGTCCAATGAGTGACTCTTTGTAGATAGATTTATTCTACATCTACTAATGGCCCTATTGATATATAAGAGTTCCCCAATCTAATTTGTGATTGATATATGTGGTGTAAATTGACTTTCAATTGACACTTGTATAGCAATGTTAATTATTATTGTATAAGTTGTTTGTTGCTTTATGTTTCGTGTGTGTAGCCAGGTCCCCCTCTGCCCGTCGCCCCTCACTCACCTGGCTGGCGATCGCGGGTGCCGCCGAGCCCAATGGCGGACCCGTCGGCGATTGCAGGAGTGAGGGGCAGATGGGAACCGGAGCGGAAGTTGCCGGGGCCGCGGGCGTGTCGCTAGGGCTCTCGGCGGCTCCTGTGCAGGGCGCCGCCATCTTGGAATAGTTGCACATGCGCAGTAGGTTCGGGCGGCCGGGACAGTTGCGCATGCGCGAGCAGCAAGCGCACAAACCCTAGCCGACCAGGGAAGGCTCTTGGACGGGACTACGAGTCCCATGAGCCTTAGGGGACCCCATGTGACGCCAGGGAGCCAATAGGGCTTTAGGACCTCGTACCACTGGGAATTAGATACATTTCGCGGGGTTGGAAGCGTCAGTGGAAGCAGGGAGCTGGGTAGGTGAGGGTGCAGGGGAGCAGTAGCCCCTTGCACTAGGCCAGTCACCCCCCACAGGCCCCAGATAATACTTTCCCTTGCCCCCAGTTTGTGGTTGCTTCAGGGACAGGCCTTAAGTTAAGGAGATCTGCCCCTTTAGCTATTTGGTTAAGTAAGGAGACGTGTAGTGGCACGCAGCCTGATTCCTGGGTCTGGGATCAGACCCTTCTATATATAAAGACTATCTTCCCAGAGACTTATATACCTAAAGACTATCTTCACGGAGGCCACGCCAAGCAGCGACTGCGGCCTGCCGGCTGCAGACGGATCCTCGCCAAGGTACAGACGGTGCGGAGCCGCGGTGATATTATCCACGCCGGAATTTACCCCACACGTAGGAGGACATCACGTCGGAAGAGGCGGATCCAAACCCAGTGGTATAGCGGCACCCATGGATGGAGCCCGGCCAGGTATTTATAAAGAGTGCACCAACACGTCACGGTATAGCGCTATCTCCAACACACATTGGGTGGGTTTGGACATACGGGACATCAGGGAATTGGTGCCCAGCACCCAGGTACTTTGGAGGAGGAGATACATATGTGGATGTGTGCATCAAGGGAAGTTACATGTATGTTGGTTATATGCTAATGGTTCTTGTTATTATCCTGTCAGTAAAACTGTTATCCAATCACGTGTGGTATTATATATATGTGGGTTCTGATAAGGGCATACTCCCACCTCGTTGGGATCCCCGCTGCACCAAGTGTAAGTACACCCTAGGCTCCCAGCGGCGGAGACTCAGGTCTTATGTTATCCTAACAGGTGAAGCAGTACCAGTAATACCGTACCCCAGGGGTACACCCGTTACATTTGGAGGCGCTGCTAAGATTCAGACCTGGGGTGCCTAGTAAAATTTTGTATAAATATCCAAATTGCTCATGTTCTCCCCGTCCAGCCCGGAAGTCCACGCAGGGGCCTTCAAGGTCAGAGAACCACCCAGTCATGTAGTAGCTGTAGGGAACGTCCCGGCCACAGCGTCCGCAAGCAAAGTACGAGATTTATTAGGGAGACTTCTGGGTATTGACACTTTGGAGCGCACAGGGCAGCGGGAATATGACTTCAACTTTGAATGGAGCACCATGCTATTTACGGCAGGATGGGAAATATGCCGGGAAAATGTGCCCCAGACCTTACAAGGCCTGGAGGCCCCGCCCGGGGTTTATACGTTAGTATTCGCAGCCCTACCCGAAATCTGAGGTATTTACCTCCCCAAGCTCTCCAATCACTGAACTGGTCGCAGATGAACCCTCTACCAGTGACTGGCAGACGATAACGCCCATCTCAAGTACCCCTGCCAGTACTTCTCGCCCATCCCGAGTGACCTTTTCTTTAAGTGCATTAGAGGGAGCCACTAGCTGGGCCAGGAGGCAATCACCATCGTCCCCTGTCCCTGATGGGCCCTCAACAAGTGCTCCGGCGAGCCCTACTGAAAATTTCGAGACTGATTGTGGCCCCATCCCTGGAGGGTTCCCCCTAAATATGACTGTGCCTCAATTTATGGAAACAATGACCCTCGCCTCTCAACCTCAAAGTTACCGGAAACTAAAAGCCCTTTTCCGGAACACTACCGACACCTACCGGAGAAGAAGGGTTTGAAATATGGAGAGAACATACCATCCATATACTAGCTGAATGGTCGTGTCCAGAGCCGGTCAAGCGGCAAAGACTAGTGGAGAGTCTCCAACCCCCAGCTGCGCTACTGGTTCGAACGCATCGGGAAGTAGAAGGAGAGGTGACGGCTTATGAGTTGTTAGAAATGCTCACTCAGTCCTTTGCGTATGAAGACGATGAAGATGAGCTGATGGCAAAATTCAAAGCTCTTCGACAAAAGGAAGGAGAAGACTTGTCTGCATTCGTCCGCAAGCTCCAGCTGTCCCTAGGGAATCTCCTGTCAAAGAAGATTGTGGTGGCCGCTGAAGTGGACCGGCATCGATTCAAGCAACTACTGAAAGGTTCGTTGCCTCAGCACCCTACCGCTATATGGATGCGAGGCGCCCCGGTCACTGCAACACCACCCAGCTACATGGAATTAATGCGGCATATCCGGAGGCATGAGGTACAACTGCATTTTCACACCCCTAAGAAAGGAAAGGACGGCCGCAAGGAGGATGCCAAGGAAGCACCAGTACCTAAAGAAAAGGGGACCAAGAAGGAGAAAGATGTGGAGGCTACTGAAGTGTCACGATCGCTCCCCCGGTCCTCAGGCTGGGCAAGATCGCGCCCGGACTTACGCTGTTACAACTGTGGGGAAGACGGACATATCGCAAAGTTCTGCTCAAATCCTCGAAAACCCCATACGGTCGCCAAGTCCTACACGTAAGGGCACAGCAAGCCCTCACTTCCTTCTCGGCATTACCCGAGGAGATAGAAGAATCATGGGGTGCTGTCCCAACTGAGAATCCACAACCAGACGCTTACTGCCGAGTAGGGCCCACCGCCATAATCAGAATCGTCGTGGAGGGGATCTATTCTTCAGCATTGATGGATACTGGGTCACAGTGGACCATCATCTACCGTCCATTTTATGACCAGCACCTCAACCATCTGCCCTTGCAGTCCGCCGATAAGATGACTTTGTGGGGGCTGAGCAAAGATGATTACCCCATCGACGAAATAGTGGCGGTCAAGCTAGACATCCTGCAGTTGAACACCAACAAGTCGCACCCCATGTTGGTGGAAGCCCTGGTCTGCCCGGAGGCTCGAGAACATCCCAGTGCTCCCATCATACTGGGCACGAATGCAGATATAGTGAGGTCGGTGATTCGCTCCTTTCTGCAAGAAGCCGGTGTGTGAGCTACCGTTGGTATCCCTGAATATAGCCCCTGGCCTACGGGAAGAATGCTGCCGAGTGGCGTATGAAGAAGAGTATGGCGATATCTTTTATCTAGAGCAAGGATTACTGGAGATTCCGCCAGGGGGAGTACTGTGTGTGACGGCGCTTATCGCGTACCCCAAACGGTATGAACAGGACCGATACTTTTCGCTAGAGACCCTTCCCGAGTCTGAACTCCATTGGGGATATCGGATGATACCTGAAGTACGAGAGTGGTCATCCAAAGTCCCCAGGAAGGTTAAGGTGGCTATCCAGAACATGACACTTCATACGGTGTCACTGGAACGAGGACAACGGCTGGGTAGAGTTTACCCGGTGGATCCTGTAGACGACACAGCAAAAGTCCAGGCCGCCCGCGTAGGAGGAGAGCCTGAGGTGCAACAATTTGACTTCGGAGAGTCTCCCCTGGAAGAGGAATGGAAGGAGAGGCTACGTGCTCAGTTGAGAGAGAGACGGGAAGGATTCTCCACTAGCGAGATGGATGTGGGATGCAGTAGAAGAGCTCAGCACACCATTCGTCTGAATGACTCCGTTTAGAGAAAGGTCTCGGCGTATAGCCCCTCGAGACGTGGAAGATGTGCGAGGTGTCTTGAAAGAGATGGAAACAGCCGGTATAGTGACCGAATCTCGAAGTCCTTATGCCTCGCCAATTGTGGTGGTCCGCAAGAAGAATGGGTCCGTGCGATTAAGCGTGGACTACAGAACTCTGAATAAACGTACTGTGCCTGACCAATACATGCTACCACGCATAGAAGAGATCCTCTGTGCATAATCCGGAAGCCAGTGGTTTAGCATGTTGGACCTTCGATCAGGATACTACCAGGTTCCCATGAGTACGGCTGATCAAGAAAAAACAGCGTTCATCTGTCCGTTGGGCTTCTATCAGTTCACCCGGATGCCCCAAGTATCTGCGGTGCTCCCACCACCTTCCAACGGCTTATGGAGAAGACGATTGGAGACATGTGTCCTCGTGAGTGTCTGGTATACTTAGACGACATAATTGTGTTCGGAACAACTCTCGAAGAACATGAGACTCGGCTGATGAAGGTGCTGGATCGATTAGGTCAAGAAGGATTGAAACTCTCCTTAGACAAGTGTCGTTTTTGCCGGACCTCGGTCACTTATGTGGGCCATATAGTATCGGCAGATGGAGTGGCCACTGATCCGGCCAAGGTAGAGGCGGTGGTGAATTGGCCGAGACCCGAGAATGTGATGGAACTGAGGTCCTTTCTCGGGTTTTGCGGGTACTATCGGTGGTTTGTAGATGGATACTCCAAGCAGGTGGCTGTGCTGAACAACTTGCTGAAAGTCTATCCAGAAGAACCCAAGCAGAAGACCACTCTGAGAACACCCTTCGGGGATCGGTGGACACCAGCATGTGAAGAAGCAGTTATTTAAAGGGCTTAAGAAGAGTTTAACGGAAGCTCCAGTCCTGGCTTATGCTGACCCTGAGAAGCCTTACATCTTGCACGTAGATGCCAGCCTTAACGGATTGGGAGCGGTGCTACATCAGAAGTATCCTACTGGGCTGCGACCTGTGGCCTATGCAAGTAGAAGTCTGACCCCTAGTGAAAAGAACTATCCTGTCCACATGTTGGAGTTTCTTGCCCTCAAATGGGCCATATCTGAAAAACTACATGACTATCTCTACGGGGTTACTTTCGAAGTCAGGACAATAACAATCCGCTGACCTATGTACAAACGATAGCCACATTAGATGCGACCGGTTATAGATGGATGGCCACCCTCGCCAATTACCGTTTTTCTCTGAAATATAAGCCTGGACCTCTCAATATAGGCGCCGATGCTCTATCTAGAAGATCGGGATTGAGCGAGATCTCCGATGATGGGCCTTGGGAAGAAATCCCGGGACCAGGGATGAGAGCCATGTGTTCCACTGCTGCTATTGTAAATGATCGAGTGGCTTTCTCAGAGTTAAGAGTCGCGGATTCTTTAGGGGGTCGACCTCAAGGCCTTCCAAAAGCTTACTGTCACCCTGATGGCATGGGTCTAACCCAAAACGTTATCTTCACTTGGAAGGAATTGGTGATAGCACAGACACGTGATCCTGCGGCTAAGGGCTTGACCCCGCTGCCTACTACAGCGTCCGCTGTGGCGAACGCTGCACGGACGAGCCCTTACCTCCATGGCGCCGGGCCCGCTGCGAGGGGGGGGCCGCAGCGATGAGGCGAGAGCTGCTCCTGCTCTCAATAGAATTGAGAGCTGCTCCTGCTCTCAATAGAATTGAGAGCAGGACTCGCTACGGAGCGCAAAGCCACGCCCCCCGGCGGTTCAGCCAATAAGGACGAACCTGTCGGGTGACATCATGGCCACGCCCCCGTCACTCCCCCGCCACGCCCCTCGGTCTCTCTTACTGCAGCTCCCTGCAGACCAGGTAATCGGCTGCACGCGCCGCCAATCTCGCGGGCGCGCATTGCAGCTGAGTTACCGGGGCCTTAGCCTAAGGCTATCCGAGAGGTGCTACACAACAATGATTCTTCCCTAGTGAAACGGGCTCCTTCCAATGATGTAAGCCTCCTCATGCGAGAATGGGACAAGTTTGTGATGGATAACGGGCTACTCTATAGGGTTGTTCAATTCCACAATCATCCTGACTGTCGACAACTCTTTCTACCCCGGCAACTGCAATGCCTGGTTTTAAGATCACTACATGATGATCATGGACATTTGGGAGTGGATAAGACTCTGGGTTTAGTGCGAGACAGGTTTTTTCTGGCCAAGAATGAGGGAGTCCATTGACCAACACTGCCGGAAATGTTTACGATGCTTTCATAGGAAGACCCTGCCCCCACTCGTGCTGCCCCAATGGGCCATCTCAAGAGCCTATGGATGTAGTATGTATGGACTTTCTGTGTATAGAGCCAGATTCAAAGGGTATAGGGAATGTACTAGTAGTGACAGATCATTACACTCGATACACGAAAGCCTTTCCCACAAAAGATCAGAAAGCTACCACTGTGGCTAAAGTGCTGTGAGAGAAATATTTCGTGCATTATGGCCTGCCCAACAGGATGCATTCAGATCAGGGACGAGATTTTGAGAGCAAGTTGATCAAAGAATTGTTAACACTGTTGAACATTCAGAAATCAAGGACTACTCCTTATCATCCCGAGGGAGATGCACTCCCGGAAAGATTTAATCGGACATTGCTGGATATGCTAGGCACTCTGAAGGATTCCCAAAAGGGGGAGTGGAGCAAGCATGTAGAGGCTTTGGTACATGCCTACAATTGCACTATTGTATTGTATTGTATGTCTTTATTTATATAGCGCCATTAATGTACATAGCGCTTCACAGCAGTAATACATGTGGTAATCCAATAAATAACAGATAATATAAATAACAGATCATGGGAATAAGTGCTTTAGACATTAAGGAAGAGGAGTCCCTGCACTAGGCACGAGTCCACCGGATACACACCATACTTTATGATGTTTGGAAGAGAAGGCAGATTGCCAATTGACATACGCATGCGGGTATCTACCGATGGGGTACCCAATATGGCTCACTATAAATATGTAAAAAGACTCCAGGACAGTCTGCACCATGCTTATCAGTTAGCAGAAAGAGCTACCGCCAGACTGAACGCCAATAACAAAAGGAGGTACGATCACAAAGAGACGCAGTTCTTCTACGCAACTTAGGGATCCCTGGCAAGCACAAATTAGCCGATCGCTGGAGAGGGACCCTTCCAAGTAGAGTCCCAAATGCCGTGTCTCCCTGTCTATCGCATACGTGACGTGAATGGCAGGGTCAAGGTCTGGCACCAAAACCATCTATTACCTATCCCACAACTGGGAGCAGGTGATCCAGAAACAGTAGTAGATGACAGTGAGCCCGAAGCATCTACCGGGAATTCAGGGGCCACAGAGGAAATGATTCAAGACCCTTTGGAGGGAACATCCAAAAGAGATTGGTGGGCACCTCCCGAAGGAGCAACGGGTAATGGGCCTGCGTTTCAAGCACCATCTTCCGAAAGTTTATCATGTAATCAATCGTTAGATCCTACCACCCCGAGTTTTGTGCCACAAAGAGACAAGGTTCAGTTACAAAGAGACAATGTTCAGTTACAAAGAGACAATGTTCAGTTACAAAGAGACAATATTCAGTTACAAAGAGACTTTCTCCAAACTGGTTCACCCTCTTATTTATTTATAAAATATTTCACCAGGAAGTAATACATTGAGAGTTTCCTCTCGTTTTCAAGTATGTCCTGGGCACAGAGTTAAGACAAATAATACATGGTTACAAATACAGTTACATAAATGAACAGGATATACATTATATACAAGACATTGCATGCACAGTTAAAGATAATATATATTATAGGCGTATGTAACAGTTACAGACCAGATTAAAATGTGAGACAGCCTTAGATTTGAAAGAACTTAAACTGGTGGTGGATGTGAGAGTCTCTGGTAGGTTGTTCCAGTTTTGGGGTGCACGGTAAGAGAAGGAGGAACGGCCGGATACTTTGTTGAGCCTTGGGACCATGAACAGTCTTTTGGAGTCAGATCTCAGATGATAGGTGCTGCATAGGTGCTCTCTGCCAGAGAGTCTAGGCCTCAAGCCTACGATGATATCTCTCATGATGAAGAATTGGAGACCGAGACTCGCAAAAGTCAGCGAGTGAGACGCCCTCCCACTAGAGTGGCTTATGATTCATAAGGGGCACCTCACTATGGGTCTCAGCAGCAAGATAAAGCCAAGCTAGCTTCGATTATAAATATGTTTGTTGAAATGTACAATCTCGTACAGAGCAATCGTTAAGTTGTACTCAAGGACTTGCTTTTGTTATTATTATAATATGGTTATGTATGTTTTGGTTCAAGCGGGGACGTTGATTTTTTTAACCAGGGGGAGGATGTAGCCAGGTCCCCCTCTGCCCATCGCCCCTCCCTCACCTGGCTGGCGATCGCGGGTGCCGCCGAGCCCAATGGCGGACCCGTCGGCGATTGCAGGAGTGAGGGACAGTGGGAACCGGAGTGGAGGTTGCCGGGGACGCGAGCGGCCGGTTGTTAGGGCCGCGGGCGCGTCGCTAGGGCTCTCGGCGGCTCCCGTGCAGGGCGCCGCCATCTTGGAATAGTTGCACATGCGCAGTAGGTTCGGGCGGCCTGGATAATTGTGCATGCGTGAGCAGCAAGCGCGCGAACCCTAGCCTACCAGGGAAGGCTCTTGGACGGGACTATGAGTCCCATGAGCCTTAGGGGACCCCATGTGACGCCAGGGAGCCAATAGGGCTTTAGGACCTCGTACCACAGAGAATTAGATACATTTTGCAGGGTTGGAAGCGTCAGAGGGAGCAGGGAGCTGGGTCGGTGAGGGTGCAGGGGAGCAGCAGCCCCTTGCATTAGGCCAGTCACCCCCCACAGGCCCCAGATAATACTTTCCCTTGCCCCCAGTTTGTGGTTGCTTCAGGGACAGGCCTTAAGTTAAGGAGATCTGCCCCTTTAGCTATTTGGTTAAGTAAGGAGACGTGTAGTGGCACGCAGCCTGATTCCTGGGTAAGGGATCAGACCCCTCAATATACTGTATAAAGACTATCTTCCCAGAGACTTATATACCTAAAGACTATCTTCACAGAGGCCACGCCAAGCAGCGACTGCGGCCTGCCGGCTGCAGACGGATCCTCGCCAAGGTACAGACGGTGCGGAGCCGCGGTGATATTATCCACGCCGGAATTCACCCCACGCGTAGGAGGACATCACGTCCGAACAGGCGGATCCAAACCCAGTGGTATAGCGGCACCCGTGGCTGGAGCCCGGGCAGGTATCTATAAAGAGTGCACCAACACGTCACGGGATAGCGCTATCTCCAACACACATTGGGTGGGTTTGGACATACGGGACATCAGGGAATTGGTGCCCAGCACCCAGGTACTTTGGAGGAGGAGATACATATGTGGATGTGTACATCAAGGGAAGTTACATGTATGTTGGTTATATGCTAATGGTTCTTGTTATTATCCTGTCAGTAAAACTGTTATCCAATCCTGTGTGGTATTATATATATGTGGGTTCTGATGAGGGATCCCAACGAGGTGGGAGTATGTCCTTATCAGTGGAGGCAAGTGTAAGTACACCCCAGGCTCCCAGCGGCGGAGGCTCAGGTCTTATGTTATAATAACAGGTGAAGCAGTACCAGTAATACCGTACCCCAGGGGTACAACCGTTACATGTGTATGTATTTTTATTTTGAGCAGGCAGAGGTTTAAGGTAGATGATTCAGTCAGTTATGATTTTAATCTTTTTTAATTACCTTTTTGGTAGTGTGCTTCCCTTATTAAGCAAATTGCGGGACTATTTAAGAAACTAGGACGTTTCTAATTTCCATACACTAAGCCCCTGAGGAAGCGTAGGGATCTGTGAAATACGTAGGGCGGAGCTACCATATCCCTATGTCATCGCAGACTGACGTGCACATGCTTGCGAAAACATCTCTTGGAGGACGTTTGCTCATTTTTTGGCGGTCTGCCTGGGATTTGTTGCCTGGAGATCGCTGCATTAACAACACGAGCGGGCGCAGCAACTTCAGGGTGGATACCGAGTAACGAGTTGGACACCAGTAGGAGGGGGACTGGCCGAGAGACCCGCGGAGTCGGAGGAGCCATCTGGCCACCAGCTGGTCTGGAACGAGTGCCGACGGGACTTCCCGGTCTGCGGAGCACTGACGGCAACCCCAGTAAAGAACGTATTGAAGGTGCATTTCCAACTGTCTTCCTGTAAGTAGGATTCTCATTTTCGCGTACATGAGGAGTGAATTAATTTGGCTGACAGCACTTTTTTTATATTTCATTATTAAATGTTCTTTTTAATCTTCCTTTCTGGATCTTTTTTCCTACCTCTGAGGAATTATATGTTCCTTATTTATGTAGTTTAGCCTGCTTTAGTTTACCAGCATTACACTAAGTTGTTTTTTCTCTTTTCTTACATATGCTGAATACCATCACTTCATGCACATATGGATTAAGTTAGACTTCTTGCGTGTATATCACAATCACGGTGATATTGTTTGGTTTAATTTTATTAGCACTATATACAGTTAATGTTACAATTGTTCTTATTATATGTTTAGGTGCCAATCTGTTTTTCCAATCTGTATATTTTTCTGTCCTGGGTGGTCAGAATTACCGGATAGGCAGCCGCACTATTAACACTAAAGTATTTAACGTAAGTGGTAGTTACACCTATTCACAATTTTCCTAAATAGAATAGCGCAACACATTTTTCTTTTTCAAAAGTAAAATAAACTCAAATAGTATAGTCTGTCTCACAATTTTAAAAAAATACAAGTACCGTAATTTCCGGACTATAAGCCGCAACTTTTTTCCCACGCTTTGAACCTCGCGGCTTAAACAATGACGCGGCTAATATATGGATTTTTCCCGCTTTCAAATTTTTTTTTCCAAAAAAACACATTCTGTGACGTGCTCAGTTTTTTGGCGGCATGAAGCCGAATAATTGCATAATTGCCGAACGGGTTAAGGTCAAACAACTTTTTTGTTTACCGTTTAGATTAAATCAAGCGCGCTCAAACTTCCCATCATTCTGAATACGGTAGTCATTTTGTCACCCTCATAATGGCAAAGACACGGAGAAATGCATATGATGCAGCTTTCAAGTTGAAGGCGATTGATCTGGCTGTTGGAAAAGGAAATAGAGCTGCTTCACGGGAGCTTGGTCTTAATGAGTCGATGATAAGACAGATAAGACGATGGAAACAGCAGCGTGAGGAATTGACTCAGTGCAAAAAGACAACTAAAGCTTTCAGAGGGAAGAAAAGCAGATGGCCCGAACTAGAAAATGAGCTCGAAGACTGGGTCAACACACAGAGAGCAGACGGCCGAGGTGTTTCAACTGTGCAGATCCGACTGTGCAAAGCCAAAACAATTGCCACCGCAATGAAGTTTGAGGATTTTAGAGGTGGACCATCGTGGTGTCTCAGATTTCTGAGACGTAAAGGCCTGTCCATCAGGGTACGGACGAGTCTGTGTCAGCAGCTCCCTCCCGACTACGAGGAAAAAGTTTCAAACTTCCGCAAATTCACTGATGCAAAGATAGCGGAGCATTCCATTGGCCCGCACGACATCATAAATATGGATGAGGTTCCTCTGACGTTTGACCTGCCTCTCACTCGGACTGTCAACAGGAAAGGCGAATCATCCGTCACGCTGAAAACAAGTGGGCATAAAAAAACGCACTTCACCTGTGTTCTGAGCTGCAAGGCATCGGGAGAAAAGCTTCCACCGATGGTGATTTTTAAACGCACGACGATGCCAAAAGAAAAATTCCTGAGAGGAATTGTTGTGAAAGTCAACAAGAAAGGATGGATGAAGGAAAGCCTAATGCATGAATGGCATACGGAGTGTTACGGCATGCGACCGGGAGGATTCTTTCACAGGAACACGGCATTGCTCGTTTTGGACAGCATGAGGGCCCACATAACAGATTCGGTGAAAGAAGCCATCAGGAGGACAAACTCAATTCCAGCTGTGATTCCTGGGGGCACAACAAAGTATTTGCAGCCACTCAACATCAGTGTAAATCGTGCATTTAAGGTGGCGCTCCGTGTTCAGTGGGAGGCTTGGATGACAAGTGGGGAGAAATCCTTCACTAAAACGAGCCGCATGCGAAGAGCAACTTATGGTCAAGTCTGCCAGTGGGTCCTGACAGCGTGGAGCATTGTCAAAAAATCCACTATCATCAACGGGTTTCGAAAGGCTGGACTGCTGCGTGTTGAAGAGGGCTCAGCGGGGGATTTGCCTCCGGATGAAAGTGACGAGAGTGACAATGAAAACGATCCAATATCGGATGAAGCAATTCTGAGGCTATTCAACTCCGACACCGAAGGAGATGACTTCAGTGGTTTCAGTGCACAGGAGGAGGAAGATAGTGACCAATGACTTTCTTGGTAGGCTACTGTTTACTGCTAATTTTTTATTTTTTGTTACATGCCGTGTTTCGTTAAAGCCGTGTTTCGTTAAAGCCTATTTATTTTTGTTACAAGCCGTGTTTCGTTAAAGCCTTTTTATTTTTGTTACAACCCGTGTTTCGTTAAAGCCTGTGTAAAGTTCATTTGTTTCAATGTACCGGTAGGCACCTGCGGCTTATAGACATGTGCGGCTTATTTATGTTCAAAATAATACGTTTTTTAAAATTCAGTGGGTGCGGCTTATATTCAGGTGCGCTCAATAGTCCGGAAATTACGGTATGCAAAAGTACACTCACATTTTGCATAAGTAAAATGCGCATTTGAATAGTAGGAGCTGTGTGTCTGTGCCGTCTCTCTCGACGATTTTTGCCTGCCCTGTAGTCACTTCTGCAATCCTACATCTCATCTGAGGGCATAGGCAGCTACACTACCTATAAAATATTTGAGTGGAACAAACACACTTCCACATATATTGAGTTGTTGTAAAACAACACTATTATATATTTATTTTTCATTCTATGTACAAACGTTGTGAATTTCCTGCGCTCCCCTTATCTGGAACACATCTACATCATATACAGTATAAACCTGAGAAAGGTCTACAAAAGGTCTTTAGTACAGGATAATATTCAGGAATACTTAATGGAAAACAAAATGAATAGTAAGTCAGCATGGATTTATAAACGATAGGTCGTACTAACCTTATTAATTTCATTGAGAAGGAAGGTAATTAGGAATTTAGACCTGGGCAATACATTTTGGAAAAGGCTTTGGATACAGTTCCACACAAGTGGTTAGTGTAAAAAATAAAACAAATTGGACTCAGTAAAAATATTTGCACCTGGATTGAAATCTGAATGACAGAGAGTTGTCGTAAATTGAACTTTTTGCGGTTGGGCTACAGTTGTCAGTGGAGTACCTCAGGGATCGCTACTGGGATCCCTGCTTTTTAACTTGTTTATTAATGACCTTGAGGTTGGCATAGAGAACAAAGTCTCCATCTTTGCTGATGACACTAAATTGTGTAATATACAGTAGTAGAATCAGAGCAGGATGTAATTTCTCTTCAGAAGGACTTGGAGAGACTGGAAACTTGGGCAGGTAAATGGCTTAATACAGATAAATGTCAGGTTATGCATTTGGGATGCAAGAATAAAAAGGCGTATTACAAATTAAATGGGGATAAATGAGAAGAATCTTTGATCAAGAAGGATTTACGAGTGCTTGTAGACAGAAGGCTTAGCAATAGTACCCAAAGTCATGCAGTAGTTGCAAAGGAAAAAAAGATCTTATCTATCATTAAATGGGTAATGGATGGAAGGGAAGTAAACATAATTATGCCCCTCCATAAAGCATTAGTAAAACCTCACCTTGAATATGGAGTACAATTTTGGACACCACTACATAGAAAAGACATTATGGAACTAGAGAAAGTGCAGAGAAGAGCCACCAAATTAATAAGTGGTGGCTAATCTGACCTATTAGGAAAGGCTAGCTAAATTAGATTTATTTACATTATAAAGGGGGCATCTAAGAGGGGATATGATAACTAAAAACAAATATATTTGGGGACAGTACAAGGAGCTTTCAAAATAACTATTCATCCCAAAGGCAGTACAAAGGACACAGGGTCATCCCTTAAGGTTGGAGGAAAGGAGATTCATCAGCAACAAAGTTCTTTACAGTAAGGGCAGTTACAATGTGGAATTCATTACCCATGGAGACTGTGATGGCAGATACAATAGATATGTTCAAAAAAGATTAGACATCTTTTTAGAAAAGAAGGATATACCAAATAAGTAAACATGGGAAGGATGTTGATCCAGGGAGTAGTCTGATTGCCAATATTTGGAGACAGGAAGGAATTTATTTTTTCCCTTATGATATATCATTAGATATTTCACTGGGGGTGAGGGGGGGTTGCCTTCCTCTGGATCAATATACTGTAAACACAAATATAGGACAAGTATCTTATCTAAATTTAGCATAGGTTGAACTTGATGGCATGTCTTTTTTCAACCTCATCTACTATGTAACTTCTCCCAATACTATCCAAAGTCATGGGAAAATGTGTTCACTCCCAATTAAGCGATTACTATACCAAGACAAATTCCCCTAGCCAATTCCAATCTGACTTGCGCCCCAAAACACTCCACGGTAACTACCCTGCTAAAAGCTTGTACATACAAAAAGAGAAAGAATCCCTGTATAACAAGCACTCTTCCTCTACTAATTTTGATTAATTAATTTTATTGTGATTATAAAGGAGACAAACAAAAGAGTTAAGACCTAAATGATGCTAATGTGGTAGATGCCCGCTCATCCACACAGAGAATGAAATAAGTGTAATGTACATAAATTTTATATTTGATTCTATGTGAATAGCACTGGATAAATCAATCTGGTTGATATCAACATACATGGAATATTAAATCCCTAGTATATACAGTACAAGCGTTGGTAAATAGGCCATGAGGCGATGCAAATTCCATGATATATCCCAGGAATTAAAGCATCAACAGCTATGTGCGCCTATAATCACACTGTTCCCTGTATTATATGGTCTTGTACCAAAATTACTGTAGTGTTGTTTGATACATAATCAGCCATTTATTAGGCACATATCAGACCATGTTCGTAGTGTACTAAGTGTTGACCACAAAATATGACCTCACACAGTTAAAAATAATTCCCAATATCCAAAGACTTTTCAAGTACACACGTATTGTCAGACTGTGCGCACACAGCGTTGTTAAATCAAAAAAGCTCTGTGGGAAAAATACCCAGTGAGGAAGGAAAGGGAATATACCAACCGCCACCTGTATTCGCGGGCTAGTTCACCGAATCAGCACATGATCACACATGCCTGTGAGTCAGGTAATCACCCTTCACAGCTTAGTGTATCGTAGATGTGTACCCAGAAAAACCGGAGCACTGTCCTCCAAGCGGTTACCCCTCTAGCACTGGCTATTTCTAGTGGATACCTCCTGTGGCCCACAACTTAGTTTAACTGACTGAAACACAAGGCACACAAATTGCTGTAAAATTACCCGCTAACAAGCGGAACTAGCACGGACCGTAGCCTAGTACTGCGGTCGCGTCCCTGACGTCACTAATGCCCACGTCATTGAAACCCGATGCACGTTTCGTTCCCGTAGGAACTTCTTCGGGGGTGGGCGGA
The DNA here is from genome assembly GCF_040206685.1 of Ascaphus truei. Lineage (NCBI taxonomy): Eukaryota > Metazoa > Chordata > Amphibia > Anura > Ascaphidae > Ascaphus > Ascaphus truei. Next base: position 251,247,026 of record NC_134484.1, read on the forward strand.
TACCTGCAAACTTCCTTCTATATATATCCCTCTCGTTGTAATTGGCTACCTCTGAGCCAATCGGGGTTCGCCCATATCGGACACTTGATATTGACATTGAAGGTGTTGCGTTATTAGCCCTGTTTAAAATCACTGTAGCATGTATTAAAAAACATAAATCGACACAATGATATGAACTACACAATGTGTAAACTGGGTAAATAGCGCATCATACACACAGAGTCTGCGCATCCACCAAAACACTTAAGGCAGTTAATGATCAGTTACTTAAACCATGCAGAGTGACATTTGTGGTTATGTGTTTAATGGGAACCCAGGTATTTTGGGCTAATCCATACATAACACTATTTTGAGTTACCTGGCTACCTTGCTACGAAGGACACTGATGTAAATTCTCCTTTACTCGTCAGACCACATGATCATCATACTATTCTATATATTATGTATAGAGAAATGGTTCTTATCAGTTCTTAGAAAAGATCTCCACAATAGTGTTATGTTATCTCTCAGAGTACCGCTAAAAGTTTGCAATGAAATCCAGTGTGGAATGAAACGGGGACAACTCACTAGTGAAATATTCCTAGATCATGCAAATGCTTTTGATCATGTTATCATCTTGCTTAACAAACTCCAGTGCTCTGGAATAGGGAAGCATGCTTTAAACTGGTTTCATTCCTACTTATCAGGTAGATCCCAACATGTGCTATCTCAAGCTCTAACTCCAACCCTTGGATATCACCTGTGGCGTCCCGCAAGGCTCTGTTCTGGTGTCCCTACTCTTCTCAGTGTTTATCAATGATCTTCTTACAGCTTGTAAGGGAGCGTCAAAACACATGTATGCAGATGACACAATCTTATATGCACACAGCCATAGCCTCTCCGACCTTGGATTTCCCAAAACAAATTGTTTTTAAACACTGACAAGACTGTAACAATGGTATTTGGATCCAAGGCTAAATTTCTAAAGCTTCCAATGACTGAGCTCCAGATCAGAACCAACGCTAAAGCCACTCTAACTGTTACTAGTTTTAAATACTTGGGCATATGGTTTGACTCACATTTAACATTCTGGATGCACATTGATACCCTGACATCCAAAACCTACAGATGCAGCGGCCGTTATTCGAAAAAATCATGGAGCTGTTTTCGTGTGGGCTGCTGTACTCCACGTGGCATTAACGCGGCCAATCGCCCCAGGCACCCGTGTTTATCGCAGTTGCTTTGTTTGAATTTCTTGGATTCTGTTTCTTTGTGTGCAATGAAATGAATGAATTGTAATGTGTACAGTACTGTGCTACTGTGTCAATTTCAGTGTTTAACACTGTTACTGTGGGTTAGGAACCTCGCTCAAAAACCCCTAGATGGTGTTAGCGTGCTGCCAAGGGAGTGTAGGTATAAAGATAAAGAGATGTGCCTAAAGGAGGCACCAGAGGTCCCTTTTGAGAGGCGCACAGCAAACCTTTATAGTATAATGTGGTCAGGGGTGAACTAATATACATAAAATAAAAAAGATTTATTTAATAACTTCGTTAAAATCGTGTAGTGTAGTGTGATGTATATGACAGATAAAAATAGACTGGTAAAGTCTATAGTACTGCTCAGTTATCCTATTCACTACCAATGGTGAACAATGCTAAAGAGATGGTTATACTAAAGTTGCACTCATAAGAGAGCTATCAGGGTGTGAAGTATTGCTGCTTGTAGCTGATCACTGAGTCCAGACTAAATGGTGTACATCCGTTTGCTATCGATGCTAAGCCTCACATAGGTGTCCTGAGTATGCAGGGGATATCTGCTAGCAGAGAATAGCCAGTATGTAAAGGCTCTTAATGGGCTAGACCCTGTGCTTATATCATGGACGTGGTCACCGTGGAGTCCTGAAAGCACATACCCAGCCAAAAAAGGTAAGTAAGATGGCTGTAAACTGCAGGCGGTGTCTTATACTGTAGCGCTAACAGCACATATATTATAATGTTTAATTACTCTGTATCACCAGGACTGGTGGAAATATAGTGTTCTGCACAGTGGTACTGTGTTTATTATTTTTATTGGAGTGATCCCTCACTGTGCATGTGTCACAATGTGCTTTTGTGGATCAATATTTTGCACATCAGAGCAGGTGAGATCAGTACACAGTAAAAATCACCTATGAAAAACGGGTCAGGTTTTTCACTACAGGTATATGCAGTTTTAACCCTGAAGCCTAGTATGCTCTCAGAACAGGACAAAGGGCTAAAATAACAGTTTTTTTAGAGAGTGCCCTTTCTCGGTGCTTCATATCAGAGTAGCTGTTCTAATGTTTATCCTCTTCACACATATATATATTGACTGCCAGATATAGTTTAAACGAATCAGATCCCCAGCTGCACATAGTTAAGTCCTGGATCTAGGCAGGGAAAGTGTGTATGTTTCCTAGGAAGCTCCACTAGAAACGGGTCAGGTTTATGCTACAGGTATATACAGTATGGGGTATTCCCCTCTGTGTATTAACATATAACTGTGGTGTGCATTTGAACTCTAGTGCTGGACAGGATCGCGATCTCACACTGTGCAGGGCTTGCTTGCTACAAATAATTGTTTGTCACAAATGGAGCAGAGTTGAAACGGTAAGTAATAAAACTCTACTGATGAAGTTTTTAGCCCTGAAGCCAGTACCATCTCGTTGGTGTGGGTTGGAGGTCCAGCTATATATGATTAAATGCTAGTTTTTAGGTAGATTCCCTCAGTACACAGTGAGTATCCCCACTGAAAAACGGGTCAGGTTTTCACTGTAAATATATACAGTTTTAATCCTAGAGCCTAGTGTGCTCTCCAAATGGGAAAAAGGGCTGATATAACAGTGTGTTTGAGTGCCCTTTTTCAGTGCTTCACACCAAAGTAGCCGTTCTGATGTTTAACCTCTTGGCACATGTACTTGCTGCCAGATACAGTATGAATGAATCAGATGCCCAGCTGCATATAGTTAAATGCTGGATCTTAGGCAAGGAAGGTGTGTATGCTTCCTAGGAGCCTCCACTGAAAACGGGTCAGGTTTTTTATGTGAGTATATACAGTGTGGAGGGGTTCCCCTCTATGTGTTAACATATATATTTGCAGTGTATATTTAGACTACAGTGCTGGACAAAATCGCAATGTCACACTGCACAGAGCATGCTTCCTGCAGATACTGTCGGTAGGTTCTCCAGAACTCCTCTGTTCACCGGGTGATAAAAGCCCAGCCTAGAAAGTTATAAACACCTCTTTAAATGGGTGTATCAGGAATAGTAGCCATGAGCATTGTTCAAACGTGCAAGTAGCAAGTATGAATACCATAAGTGAGTTTATTGGTCGTGCTAGGTAGTAAACTGGTAGTACTTTGTCGGCAAAGACCTGACATGCGGCATGTTTCGTCGCTTCTTGCGACTTCTTCCGGGGTGGGCGTGTCTGCGTCCCTGGCGGCCCCTTTATACCCGGTGGTTGCCATGGTAGCCGCGGGACGCTTAATTGCCGAGATTGATAGTGGTGGTGCAGAGGTACTGCATCCCACATGTAAAATGTGTTAAAAGTCATCCTGACCATGATGATACATTGTGAGAAATACATACACTGTCTCAAGATAATGCAAAGCATAGACAGCCTGTTTAGAAGATGTTATAGGAAAGGAGTGAATACAAAGCCCTCATTCATACCAGATGGATAGTGTGTATTAAGGAGATAGATCCATCTGGCTTCACATTGCAATAGCTTTTTGTCCCAGTTTCCTCTACGAATACTGGGTGGTATATGATCTATTCCTTGGAAAGTCAGAGTATTGATCTGTCCTGCATGGAAATCTCTGACGTGGCGAGAGACAGGGGTGTCCAGTGAATTTCGTATGGCTCCGATGTGCTCCAAAACCCTGCGTCTCAGTTCTCGTTTGGTTTTGCCAACATACTTCTTGCCACACGTGCAGGTGATCAAATAGATGATGCCAGAGCTTTTGCAATTCATGAATTGTTTGATTTTGAATGCCTTTGTATCCCCAGTGTTTGTAAACTGTTTACTTTCCTTCATGTAGGTGCAGGCTTTGCAGCCATGACATTTGTAATATCCTTGTATGCTAAGCCACGTTTTACTTCTTTTATTTTTTGCAGAGAAATGACTGTGCACCACTTGGTCCTTGATATTGGCTGACCGTCTCCATACGATTGACGGACGATTTTTTAAGACCAATTTCAGGTCATTGTCAGTTAGTATATGCCGATGCTTGGACAGGATACTATTAATATCTCTCCACTGGTTGTGGTATGTTGTGATGCACCTAATTTCTTTCATATTTGATTTCTCTTTTGACTTATTTTTAAGGAGATCATGGCGTGTGGTGTTGATGGCCCGGTGGTACGCTGTCTTTAGTTGTCGTTTCGAGTATCCTCTCGCAAGGAAATTGTCCCTCATTTCCATACTTTGCCTTTTAAAGGTTTGGGTATCTGAACAATTCCTTCTAAGGCGCAAATATTGGCCTGCGGGGATACCTCTAATGAGAGGTTGGGGATGAAAACTGTCAGCTTTTAAATAGCTGTTGGTGGCAGTTTTTTTCTTGAAATTGCTTGTGGATAAATATCCATCATCATTTACAGTAATACGCAGGTCCAGGAACGTGATTTCTGTAGCACTTATCTCCGAAGTGAGCTTTAGATTGTGATCATTGGAATTAAGTACACACAAAAAGGTTTCTAGCTCCTTTTTGGATCCTCTCCAAAGTAATAGGATGTCATCTATATAGCAGATCCACAGGTCTACATGGTCAGTGTATAGTGACATACCCTCGGAGAAGACACTAACCTCCTCCCACCAACCTAGATACAGGTTGGCGTACGTAGGGGCACACGTAGTCCCCATGGCTGTGCCTTGTATTTGGAGGTAGTATTTTGAATTAAATAAAAAGTAATTGTGTTTCAGTACAAATTCCAATAGCTCTACAACAAATTGATTGTGATCAGAGAAGAGGCGGCTGCGGGACGAGAGAAAATGTTCGACTGCCAATAGACCAATGTCATGTTTTATACTTGTGTACAGGGATTCAACATCAAAGCTCACTAATAAGGTGTCAGGTGTAACCTGTATCCCTTCCAGTCTATTCAGGACGTCCTTTGTGTCCTGTACAAAGGATGGCAAAGCTGTCACAAATTTTCTCAACACTTTGTCAATATAGATACTGGAATTTTCGGTGAGGGAACCGATTCCGGAGACTATCGGTCTACCTGGAGGTTTAATTTTGCTCTTATGTATTTTGGGGATACTGTAGAAGGTGGCGATGGTGGGTTGTTTTGGTGTCATAAATTCACGTTCTTTGGTTGTTATCACCTTTGTTGCTACGCCCATTTCCAGTATCTCATCCAGAGCTTTTTGAAATGTTTCAGTGGGATCTTTTGGGAGAATCCTGTAGCATTGTTTGTCTCTTAGTAGTCTATGATTCTCAGCTAGATAGTCCTCAGTTCTCAGTATCACTAGGTTGCCTCCTTTGTCTGCTGGTTTTATTGTTATTTCAGACATTTCTTTTATCTCTTTCAGTGCATTGAGTTCCTGTTGACTCAGATTGTTTTGTTTTTTTTGTCGACTTTAGACCCTCCAGATCTCTGGTGACCACGTCCATGATATAAGCACAGGGTCTAGCCCATTAAGAGCCTTTACATACTGGCTATTCTCTGCTAGCAGATATCCCCTGCATACTCAGGACACCTATGTGAGGCTTAGCATCGATAGCAAACGGATGTACACCATTTAGTCTGGACTCAGTGATCAGCTACAAGCAGCAATACTTCACACCCTGATAGCTCTCTTATGAGTGCAACTTTAGTATAACCATCTCTTTAGCATTGTTCACCATTGGTAGTGAATAGGATAACTGAGCAGTACTATAGACTTTACCAGTCTATTTTTATCTGTGTCATATACATCACACTACACTACACGATTTTAACGAAGTTATTAAATAAATCTTTTTTATTTTATGTATATTAGTTCACCCCTGACCACATTATACTATAAAGGTTTGCTGTGCGCCTCTCAAAAGGGACCTCTGGTGCCTCCTTTAGGCACATCTCTTTATCTTTAACACTGTTAAACACTAAAACGCAATTTGTGCACTCGTGTCTTAAGGCGGGAAGGGGCAGTACGATTGGAAGAAATCCCGCGCCATGAAATGGGTATTCTGAGGTATACAACACTGGAAGTGTTCGAATAACGGTCGCTGCATCTATACTGTATGTCAAACTAGGTGTACTTTACAGGAACAAATCCTCCCTAAGTCTGCTGGTCAGAAAGCGTATCGCACAGCAGATGCTAATGCCAATTATTGACTATGGGGACATAGTGTACGGCTAGGCAACCCAAACCCACCTTAGCAAACTTGACACCCTCTACAATTCAATATGCAGTTTTTTTCCAATGCAACTACAACACACATCACTGTGAAATCCTCAAAGAACTAGATTGGTGGGGGGCGTGTCCAGGACGCCGATGAGAACGGTCGGGTAGCAGAGGAGCTCCCCAGACCCAAGAATAAAAACAACGAAAGAAGCGCTTTTCCCCCCCAAAAAAACTGGCAGAAACTGGGATAAAACCTGCAGGAAACCCACACGAGTGTAATGGCAGGCAAACAAAAAGCCCAAACAGGCCAAGGAGTTACCCGCTTCTTTTCCCCGTCTCAACGGAGCTCGGAGGCTGCCACAAAAAATCAAGATGGCGCCGGCTGCACACACTCACGCGGGACCAAGCATCCAGCAATGGAGCGCGACTGCACAGAAACGCCACCGCCACCAGAAGAAAGCCCTAACGCGGGACTATATGCAAGAGTTGATCACATCTATGTTAAACAATCTCCACACTTCATTAAAGGTGAACTTAAATGCTGCGGTCTCCGAATTGAAGCAGGAGATATCAGGCCTCACTGAACGCACCACGGTGCTAGAGACTAAAATGGCCGACGCATCACAGGCCCAAGAGGACGCCGCGAATGAAATTTACCGGCTGGGGGCTGAAGTAAGCAGCCTTAGGGACCAAATGGAAGATCAGGAGAACCGAGATAGACGACAAAACGTCAGAATCCGAGGGATCCCGGAATCGGTTCTCCCAGCCCAGATCAAACCCTATCTGCTGGACCTCTTTCAGTCAGTATGTCCAGACCTTACAATCAGGGACTTAGAAATGGACAGGGCGCTTCGGGCCCTAGGACCAAGGTCGGACGACCCTAACCGGGCAAGAGATGTGATAGCGCGGGTCCACCACTATTCCATAAAGGAACAGATAATGGTGGCTTGTCGTGCACAGGAGCCAGTCAGATATAAGGACTATCATCTCCAAATATACAATGACTTGTCCAAGCGCATGGCCCTTAGGAGAAAGGAAATGCAGCCACTTACTAAACTACTCCGCGAAAAGGAGATTAAATATAAATGGGGCTTCCCATTTAAATTGCTGGTGCAAAGAAATGGCAAATACCACACTATCAGGCACCCAGAAAATATGGCGCACTTTGCCAAAGCAATGGGACTGAACCCGCCAGCGGAGTGGAGTGAGGACCCCGCCAGAACCCAAGGCCCGGACACACTGGACCCTCCGGTAAGAGCTTCTGAAAGACTGGCGGGACAGAAGCAAGGACAACCCAAGTGATGTGTCCAGAGGCCTCACAAACAAGGCCACTCCAAGTTACTTCCTACAACCAGCCAAACACACCAGCCTACTACCTGATGGATTTCCCCCTCCTCCCTCTCCCCCCTCCCTCCCCCCCCTCTTCACCCCCCTCCCTCCCCCCCCCTCTTCACCCCCCTCCCTCCCCCCCCCTCTTCACCCCCCTCCCTCCCCCCCTCTTCACCCCCCTCCCTCTTCCCCCCACACTCCCCCCTCCACCATTCCCCCTCCTCCTCTCCCTCCCTCCCCCCCCCCATCTATACGTGATCCACGCCAAATAATCTCCACAGGGAGAAGGGTTGGAACTAGGATCTTCCTGCGTATGTCAAATAAAACTGTATGTCAGCCGAAAGATTAGCCCCCCCCCCCTACTTCCCTCCCCCTTCTCCTCCCCTCCACACAAGAATGATGGTTAGGCAAGAACAGCAAAAAGGAAGCTGACTGAGAACCAGTAAATGCCATGTCTATGCTGTAAATGCCACTGTATATGGAAAAGAAATGTATGACCCCCCCCCCCTTCCCTCCTTCCCCCCGCCTCCTCTCCCCACCCCCCCCCCCCCCCACAAGACCCACCGCCTCTCCTACCCATTCCTGCCCTGGGGAAAACCTGTCAATCAATATCAGCTTAAAAAAGTTGCAAGACAATGGGTACACAAATGAACAAATGCCTTGTTTCTGCCATAAACCTGATGAAAACTGTAAAGAAATGTACTACGTGATCCACGCTAAATAATCTCCACAGGGAGATGGGTTAGATCTAGGATCTTCATGTGTTTGTCAAATAAAACTGTATGCCTCCCGAAATATTAGCCTCCCCCCCCTCATTCCTTCCTCACCCCCCCTCCTCCGCCCCTCCTTCCCTCCCCCCTCCCCCCCCATCTCGACAAGAGCTTCTCTCCACACCCATACCAGAATGATGGTTAGGCAAAAACAACAAAAAGGAAGCTGACTGAGAACCAGTAAATGCCATGTCTATGCTGTAAATACTAATGTATATGGAAAAGAAATGTATGACCCCCCCTTCCCTCCTCCCCCCCTCCCTCCCCCGCCTCTCCTACCCATTCCTGCCCTGGGGAAAACCTGTCATCCAACATCAGCTTAAAAAAGCTGCAAGACAATGTGTACACAACCGAACAAATGCTTTGTTGCTGTCATAAACCTGATGAAAACTGTAAAGAAATGTATTCCCTGAAATGCCCCTTGCCCGCGCCCCTTCCCCCCCACCTCCCCCCTTCCCCTCCCCCCGCCCTTCCCCACCCCGGCGGAGACTTGTCAATTTACACCAGGCAAAAAAAAAAAGTTGCGAGACTCAGGTTACAAAAATGGAAAAATGAACTGTTCATACCAAAAGGTTGATGCAAACTGTACAGCAATGTCCTCACTGAAAATGCCCCCTGTTCCCGTCCCCTCCCCCCCCTCCCTCCCTCCTCCTCCCCCCCTCCCTCCTCCTCCTCCCCCCTCCCTCCCCCCTCCCTCCCTCTCCTCCCCCCCCTCCCTCCCCCTCCTCCTCCCCCCCCTCCCCCTCCCTCCTCCTCCTCCCCCCCCTCCCCCTCCCTCCTCCCCCCCCTCCCTCCCCCTCCTCCTCCCCCCCCTCCCTCCCTCCTCCTCCCCCCCTCCCTCCTCCTCCTCCCCCCTCCCTCCCCCCTCCCCTCCCCCCCCTCCCTCCCCCTCCTCCTCCCCCCCCTCCCCCTCCCTCCTCCTCCTCCCCCCCCTCCCTCCCCCTCCTCCTCCCCCCCCTCCCCCTCCCTCCTCCCCCCCCTCCTCCCCCCCCTCCCTCCCCCTCCTCCTCCCCCCCCTCCCCCTCCTCCCCCCCTCCCTCCCCCTCCTCCTCCCCCCCCTCCCCCTCCTCCCCCCCTCTCTCTCTCCCCCCCCTCCCCCCCATCCCGGATGAGACCTATCAAACTGTAATAGCTCAAGAAGTTGCTAGACCAAATGTACAAAAATGAACCAATGGAATGTTCTCACCCAAAGGTTGAGGTACACTATAAGGCAACGTACTCCCTTATACGCCTCCCCGAAATTGCAAAACTGCCTGGGCCACACAACTGACGTATATGGCATAATAGCACACAACCTGGAAGACTCACCAGGCACTCCCCCCCCACCCCCTTTTTTACCCTTACAGCTACCCCCCCCCCCACCCCATTCAAATGCAATACAACACATCAAAACCAGAACAAGGTAACAGAAAGGGGAAAAGCACAATACGCTAGCAACCTAGGGTCTGGACCCATCTGTTGCACACCGGTCCTTGGCACCGGAACCTCCCCAGGCGGGCAAATTTGCCCAAATGCCGGTCGCTACAAGGCCTGGCAACACTATATTAGGACCTAGAAAGGACCTAATCCTACCTACTCTTTATCCGCTGACCCTGTCTAGTAGTAAGAAGAGGGGTGTGGCTATCCTTATCAGACAAGGCACCATGGGCGTCCGCAGGAGGGGGCAAGGGGGGGCGCTTGCCCCCCCTGGATCCAGGGCCGCCAACAGGGGGGGCACAGGGGGGACAAAGGATACTGCTTCCCGGGCCCCGTGGGTCAGGCCGGTGGGCCGGTGGGTGGGTGCCCCTGGCGCCGCGGCAGGCAGCTGTGGTAGGCTAGCCTATGCTGCTACGCAGGAGGAAGCGCAGCACACTGTCATTGGTAGCACTCGGGAGTGATGCGGCTCTCATTGGTAACACTACCTACCAATGAAAGCCGTCTCACTCCCAAGTCGGGACCAATCTGTGCTGCAGCCGGGACCGCCATTGCGCTGCGGTTATAAATTATGTCCGTCCCCCCCCCTGAAAAAATTTCTGCGTTCGCCCATGCAAGGCACCCCATTTAATCATGTCAAAACAACAATGGACCCAGAGGGTAGGTTCCTAGTGGTATATGGCTCCCTGGCGGGCTCGGCAATTGTTCTGATCAATGTACTGCACCGACACACTTTATTCGAGCAAATACCCAGTATGTACCTGGCAGATACCTGGAATGCACCGCTCCTCACCTCTGACAAGCCCCGTTGCGTTTGCCTTCCCAGCCTGGGTTCATGCCTGGCTGACGGGCGGCTGATCTGTTAAATGATAATGATTAGGATTTAATAGGCTGCAATGCTTCGCGTGTCTACCAGATGGCATAAATTCATGAATTGTAATGCAGTATATATATATATATACTGTGCAGTATTGCAGCCAGCGGGAATAAAATGCTTCAATCCCTGCTTGGAAAATACCTCAATGCACTCGGGCAGAAAACAGTCACAAACCTCAATACACCCGGGTATACCCAAATTCGTGGGACTAGCCGAGCTCGAATAAAGTGTGTCGCCAGTGTATACGCCCCGAACGAGAACCAAACAGAATTCCTACAAACTGTTCTCGAGGGCGTTGACCCGGGATACCTGTCATCGATGATAGTGGGAGACCTAAATATGGTCTTAAACCCCACCGAGGACAGATCAACCAGTGGGTCCCCCCCGTACAACCCACTCCCAAATCAAGGGGAAAAGGTTTAGGGGGATCCTGAGCGAGTTTTCACTAGTGGATGTCTGGAGATCCCAGCATCAGGGCCAGAGAGACTACACATTTTACTCAGCACCTCACCAGACTTACTCTCGAATAGACCATTTTCTGATCACCAAAAATGTGATGGCGGCAGCCATTGAATCAGACATTGGCTCAATCACCTGGTCCGATCATGCCCCGATCACCCTGACACTGTCAATCCCTTTCGAAAAAAACAACAAACTACTCCTGGAGACTGAATGACTCACTTCTAAATCATCCTGAGATAGAAAGAGAAATCAGATCCTCACTTAAGGACTATTTCTTTTTCAACACAGGAACAGTCTCCTCTCCAGCAATCCTATGGGAAGCCCATAAGGCAGCCATCAGAGGGAAATTTATTTCCATCGCATCCCACAGAAAAAAAGCCCACCAAGCGCTAATCAAAGAGCTTACAGATAGTATAAAAGCAATAGAGCACGCCCATAAGGCTAACCCCTCAAAAAAATATACAAAACATTGCTAACTGCTAGAACAAAACTTAGGCAAACCCAGCTGGAGGACGTTGAAAAGGCCCTCAAATGGATCAATCAACAATATTATGACAAGGGCAACAAGGCCGACAGACTCCTGGCCAGTAAACTAAGAGGGGTACAAAAAAGATCCCAAATAACGGCGATCAAGAGTAGGTCTGGTGAGATACAATATAGTGACAGCAAAATTGCAGCGGAATTCACAAAATATTATACAGAACTCTACAATTTAAGAGCTAAGAACGGCCGACCTGAACCGATAGCATCAGAACTTATAACACAATATTTAGATAAATGCCAACTCCCCACACTAACGGAGGAGGAAAACACAGTCCTCAACGCTGAGATTTCTAAAGAGGAACTGGAAGAGGCGGTCAAATCATTAAAGATCACTAAGTCTCCTGGCCCTGACGGCTTCACCAATGTCTACTACAAGAGATTCTTGCCTACCCTATCCACGCATCTCTTAAAAACATTCAACCATTTTATGGAAGGGAACCAAATCCCCCCAACAATGTCCCTGGCCAGATTGGCTATTATACACAAGGAATTTCTCAAAACATCCAGGGGGAGCATATATGGGAATAAAAGAACAAAATACACAAATTTAAGTGCAGACGTTTTTAAACAAGTGGAATTATTAAGCAGCGTCTTGGCTCGTATAGTTGCTCTACTCACAGGACTTAAGAGTTAATAAAGGCAGTTGGCAAATTGGGTTGCCACCCATGTAGGTAACTGTGCACCGGACCCCCTATCGAATTCTCCGTCAGCAAAGTACGCATGTAAAATGAGAGAGAAAGCTACAATGTCTCTGGCCAGCTTGGCTATTATACACAAGGAAGGCAGAGACCCGATGCAATGTGGAAGCTATCGTCCAATCTCCCTTCTTAATAGTGATCTCAAATTATATAGTAAAATTCTGGCAAACAGATTAAACCCCATCTTACCGAGGCTAATTAATATTGATCAAGTAGGATTTGTCGCGGGGAGGCAGGCCTCAGACAACACCCGGAAGATAATCAATATGATTGATCATGTCCACCTCGCAGGCACCAAAGCACTACTTTTAAGTCTAGACGCAGAGAAGGCGTTCGATAGAATAAACTGGCAATTCCTGGACCACACTATGTGCAAATTTGGCTTTAAGGACGCATATTTACAGGGGGTCCGTAGACTGTAACAAAACCCGTCGGCAATGGTAAAACTACCAGGGGGCAATAACCAGAGATTCGAGATCACAAATGGAACTCGGCAGGGATGCCCCCTATCTCCTCTCCGCGCTAACGATAGAACCACTGGCATCGGCAATACGACTCAATAAAGACATCCAGGGAATAGAAATTGGACACAGGCAGCATAAAATATCCCTATTCGTAGATGATGTCATCTTAACCCTTTCCAAACCCCAAATCTCTCTACCCAGCCTTCAAAAAAAACTCCGAGATTTTGGAAAAATCTCAGGATATAAAATAAACAATGACAAGTCAGAAGCCCTGAACCTAAGTCTGCCAGAGCCAGAGGTGAAACTCCTCAAACTAAACTTTAATTACCGTTGGAGTTCCTCCTGTATCAAATAGTTAAGATATCGAGGACCTACCAATCCCTATATCAACACAACTATCCGACCTTGTTCCTTAAAATCAAACAAGATTTGGAGAAATGGGGAGGATACCAGATATCATGGATCGGGAGAATGGTCTCGGTCAAAATGAATATACTCCCTAGATTATTATACTACTTCCAGACTCTCCCGGTCCACATCCCTGGCTCAGAATTGAAAAACATCCAAAAGCTAATCTTCCACTTTATTTGGCAGGGAAAAAAAACCAGAGTTTCCAGAACAGTTCTCCTGGCCTCAAGGGGGAGAGGAGGAATGGGAGTCCCAGACATCACAAGATACTACCTGGCCGCCCAACTGCGACAGGTGGTAGTCTGGAACGCTAACCCAAATCAATATTGTTGGCTGGATATAGAAACACATTATGCCGGGACGCCTTCACTGCCGGCCTGCCTTTGGTCCCTGAGCAAGGAGGACATGCAGAATAGTAAATTCAAACTAGGCCCAATGAGACACACATGGGAGACCTGGACGAAAAGCAAACTCAAATATAAGCTCACAACACCAAAATCCCAATTTACACCAATTCATAAAAATCCGAAATTCCCTCCTGGCTGTGAGCCCAGACAATTTGACCAATTCCAAGCAAAAAATATCAGAGCGATTGCCGACCTCTTGAGCTTCGGGGAGTTCCTGAGCTATCAAAACTTACAAACCAAATATGAAATAGTAGGGCTGAACGTCTTCAAGTACCTACAAATTCGGCACTTCATTCAAACACTATCCCCAACGTTGGAATTTCCCCCTCTCACAGGCTTCGAGCGGCTCTGTAGAGAAACAGCTCACCAGAAAGGTCTAATAACGCAAATTTGTGCAGAACTAGAGAGGGCCATAGAAGCCCCCGCACACGACTATATGCTACATTGGGCAGCAGAATTGGATATAGTTATAGACCGAGAGGATTGGGAAAATGCCTCAGGGACCTCTATATGTACCACAATCAAAGAAAATATATACAAAATATTATTTCGCTGGTATCTCACTCCAGTTAGAATAAATCAAATCTACCCTCTGGCCTCCGATCTGTGCTGGAGAGGCTGCGGTCAAAAGGGGGACATGGCCCATATTTGGTGGACATGTCCGGAAATTCAGAAGTACTGGGAAACTACACAAATTTAATAAGAGAAGTCACAGACCTCACAATATCCATTGACCCGCTGACCTACCTGCTGGCCAGACCCTTAGAGACACTGGACCGACCAACAGACAAATTAGTCTCCTTCATTCTTACGGCGGCTAGATGTGCGGTGGCAGCTGCCTGGAAGAAAATGTCTCCCCCTTCTAAACAAACAATAATAAAAAGGGTGCAGGAGGTGATGGAGATGGAGAGACTATCTGCCTTTCTGAAGAGGTCTACTACCTCCTTCAATAATATATGGGACCCATGGCTAACACATATGGCTCTCCTGCGCCGAACTGCCCCATAACAGTAAAAAGAGTTACCATGATAAAACAAAGACCCGTGCTGTGGACTCCAAGGAGGAGAACAATGTTTTGTTTTGCTTGCTGCCTGCCTTGACCTTGTAACTGAACCTGACTACCCCTTGCCTGCCGCCCACCTCGACCTGAGAACCGGACCTGACTACTCGTTGCCTACCTTGATAAAGTGCTGTTACATGAAACGCGTAGGTGCTTTCATGTAGTCCATGTATTGTTAATAGCCTGCAATAAATTTTGATCTGCTCTTTTGCCAATTTGGAGTTGCCTTGGATATTTTTCCTCTTTTGCATAGCTGGAAGCTGGAATTCGTTGGCAGTGCTGTCTTCACCTGCTATCTTCTGGATCTTCTATTTGGATGGATTGCATGCCGCAGATATTTGGATTGTCCCCACAAAGTATACAGGTAAAGGGCTGCACTGCCCCACAATGGTTCCTGTGAATACTGGACATTGCTTTATGTGTTTATACTAATTGGGTGGTTATTAGTGTGTCAATCTTTGTGGATGTCAGCTGGACACCACTAGGCACATATCCCTCTCGGTTACCTTCAGTGACTATTTTCTGGACACTTCATTAATATCTGGACACTTGATATATATGTCTCTTAGATAGAACCATACCTGATTGTTGAGCACCATATCTTACCTCCATTTGTACTCTTTGCCTGCCGCCTGCCTCAACCTCGGAACCAGACCTGACAACCCTTTGACTGCAGCCTGCCTCGGAACCGGACCTGACTACCCCTGCATCACAGGCCTCTGATCCCAGGCCAAGGTCGCCAAGGTCAATGTATTACTTCCTACCTCTGCCCTGCAGTCAGCAACGTTACAATAAGAAGGTACTGAAGTAATAAGGGGAGCTGGGTTCGACAAACTAGGAACAAAGTGAATACACCTCCTTTGTAGTGTTGAGTGTGGGCACTAATGGAAGTAACAGAAATCCTGTATGTTTGGTAAAAAGAAGTACATCGTCTACAGTTTGAATGTGAACAGTCCCCGTACCTGGGAACCAGAATATTACAAAAATTCCTGGCGCCCATTATTATACATCGTTGCTACCTCATTATCCAGCTGCCTGAAGCCAGTATCCTGAGTCAAGGTAATCCATGCCGAGTAGTAAAACATTGCACAATGATGTAAACTCCCTAGGAGCCAGCAGAAAGCTGAAATACAGAAAACTGCTCCCTCATAGCAAGACACAATGGCTGTCATTATTTACGGGCATTACAAGGCTGATAGAAAGAATGACTTCAAGGCCGAAAACATCTCTGTCACAGGACAAACCACCAAGTCATTGACATTTTTTTTTAGCATGAATTTTGTGAGATTTACCTTTTGCACATGCATTCACTCATGAGTGTATTCCAAACACACATCCAAGAAAATGAAAGGGATAGCAATTCTGTTGTGGAAGTGCTGAAAAACTTTAACTCTGTTCACACCATCCTTCTTGAACACAAATCACAACTTTATGTCCTGGAAAGTTAAGGGCTACTGGCACAAAAACACATTAAAGGAATTGATGAAGAGTGTGACAAATTCTGTGCTGAAGTACATAATATGTAAAGCAGATGCTTATAATATTTGGAGAAGTGGATTAGACTCCTGGAAGACTTCTCATGTTTCAAGTGGATTTCCCGAGTCAGACACCGAATTGGACTGCTGTGGAACCTTGTATGAAGTGCCTGGTCGATAAGGGGGTGCAAATTGATTACGTGAATTGTTTTGATCAGGTCACAAACCTGAAGAATTTTACGGCAAGTTGCAATAGTAATGAAGAGTTCAGTGATTTTCTAGCACACCAGAAGTGGACCAAATATTTTGAGAAATCCAAAAACATTGTGTGCCATTCAGAACTGTTAAAGATTGCACAGTTCTTCTTTGCAATTTCTTGTCACAAGGTAGAGCGATTTTTTTGACCGATGCAAAACCAGTGATTAAAACAATAAACAGTGATAATATCTTTAGTATATGTAGCAGTGCTTCCCCCACCCTCTGGGAAATTCCTCGACTACCAGCTCCAAGTGTGTAATGGTGCTATTGTGCATCTAGCTGCTGTCAGCAGATGTGTGATAGATTTGTTTGTGGCATACGACACATTGGGCACTGTTTTCCCTAGGATCAATTACGGGGTCCATTGGTATAGAAACATCAAACACCCTGGTGATCTTTCTTATAATTTTCCTTCAAAAGGTCCAGAATATATGAAATAATGTGCCTCTACAGCCACAATTTCTCCAGCACAGCGCATTCGCTCCCTTATAAATATGTGCAATCCTATTCGGTGTTAAATACCATCTCATCATAATTTTATACCTACTTTCTTTGATAATGGTGCAGAGACATGAGCTCGCTGCTGCCTCCCAGATCTCTGCCCAATCTTCTTTAGAAATCTCTGCTCCTATATCTTTTTCCCATTGAGTCATATACAGGTGTTTTTCATTTTTGTCCCGAGAGCACAGTCTAGAACATATATTTTATATCAACCCTCTTTGGTGTGTTTGTACTGTGCACCTTTCTTCAAATGTGGTTAATTGTGTATCCCCTTGCAGGAAAGATTTTGAAATGATAAAATGCCTAATTTGTGTGTATCTGAAAAACTCAGCGAGTGGAATATTATATTTCTTTCGTATTTCTTCAAATGTATATATTTTCCCCTGAAACATAACATCTTTAATCCTAAATATTCCTCTTAAGATCCAAATATTATTCCTACCCAGTATACATCCTGGGGGAAATGCCTCATTCCTCCATAGAGGGGTTATAAGTGACGGTCGTCCCTTTAATCCCTTTCTTCTCTCCCAACTATCCCAAATATATAATGTAAATGTAATAACCGGTTGACTGTATACCTCTTGCGGTCTATTCTTTTTAGGGATCCACAGTACTATACAGTATCAATATTCTGCTTCGGGCTCTCATTTGTCTCAATGTCCACCCATATAAAATATTTATTTAATACTGGCAAAGCCAGTCAACCTTCTGACCTTAATGAATTAAGCACGGTTCTTTAATTCTCGTTGTTTTCTTTCCGCAGATAAGTGAAAATTTTACTTTGCATATCATTTAAAATTTTGGTTGGAATGGAGATTGGAAGGCTATGAAACAGAGTAGTTAAGGAAGATAATTAATCTTTACTGATATTATTCTGCCAATCCATGATATACAGTACCTGTTCCATTCCTCCAGATCTCTCTTTATTGTCTAAAACAGTTTTGGGTAATTGGCCTTATAAAGTTCTGAAAATCTAGCAGTCAGATACACCCCAAAATATTTGATACTATTTTCTTCCCATTTAAAATTGAAATGTAGTTTTAGTAATTGTAATGTCCTTGCCTCTACTCCTAATGCCAGTGCTTCTGATTTCGTGTTGTTTATTTTATAATTTGACAAAAAATTGAATATTGAAATCGCCTCAAATAGATTAGGAAGTGATGTCAGTTGTTTGGTAAGTGTTAGTAAAATATAATCTGCGTAAAGTTATTTTATATTCTTTAGATTGTTTTTTCAGTCCTTTGATATTTTTATTGATCCAAATTTTATTTGCTAACGGTTTTAGACTCAGTGCAAATAATAACGGAGACAATGGACAACCTTGTCTGGTCCCATTATTAATATTAATTACACCGGAGCTTATCGCGGCCATCTTTAACATTGCCCCTGGTTAGTTATATGGCGCTTTAATACCATTTAGTATATTTCCCGATTCCAAATTTTTCTAGAGTTGTAAATATACACGACCAGTCCACGGTCAAATGCTTTCTCAGCATCCAGTGAGATTAGTAACGTAGGTATTTTTGATATATTTTCTAAATGTGTGAGATTTATTACTCCTTATATTATCGGCTGCTTGTCTCCCTAAAATGAATCCCACCTGATATGGGTTGATTATTCTAGGTTTGAAGGATAATGCTGCACTCCCCCCAAAAAAGGAATAATTATC
Source organism: Ascaphus truei (assembly GCF_040206685.1). Classification (NCBI taxonomy): domain Eukaryota; kingdom Metazoa; phylum Chordata; class Amphibia; order Anura; family Ascaphidae; genus Ascaphus; species Ascaphus truei. The sequence goes on from NC_134484.1 coordinate 251,265,687, forward strand.
AATAAATACCGGTGCTTCTGGTTCAGGAATCTCTGTTAGGTACTCCCAATATCATATGAAAGGAAAAAACCTGAGCACTGCGGATTTCTGCTTAAAAAATTTATTCAGCCAATGGTCTGACGTTTCGGCCACAAGGGCCTTTCTCAAAGGTAAATGGCATAATGAACGAACAACACATAAAAAATTCTATAAGTAGACCCCACCACGTGTCCTTAATTGTCCCTGATTGAAGTAAATTGCCTTCTGCGTCCCTTTCAAATGATGTGTAGGGCAACGCTTCAGCCTCATTTATTCCTCCCTCTCTTTCCTCCAATCCCACGACATTGTGACGTCATCAGTAGGTGTCTCTAATCCTCCAAGTCTCGCGATGCTTGTGATGTCATCACATGTTGTCCCGTCTCCTCAGTGCTCTGTTTTGCCATTCTGATGTATGCCTTTTTCCTTACTCATTCCAGACGTAGGGCGGTGCTTATCAACAAGGCATGGGGTGGTGCTTATCCTCCATTGCTCCATACACATTCATCTAAGTGTGACGTCATCATGTTCTCTGTAGTTCGTTCTCTATGAGGATTTGTCAGTATACAAAAAAGAGGCTTAGAAAATACCTATTTCAGCCCTTTAAATTATTCAGAAGAAACAGGGTACAATGCTTAACCCCATTAAAAATGTTAATCTTTATTTTATTTTAAAATACTTAAAAACTCCAGAGGTATGTATGATATTACAAATCCCATATTAGAAAAACGTACAAACCAAAACACTGATCAGAGAACTCCAGCAGCAGCAGCAGGTAAAGAATCATCTCTCAGTAAGAAAACAAACTAAGGATAGATTATCGTGTAACCCTTTTGGATAAACCGTATCCAACGTGAATATCCAATACGATTCACGTTGTAATAAAAATATATTTTTATCCAATCCTGTCATGTTGTTTTTTTACCTGTTCTATACCCATTACTCTGAGTGAAGTCACTGAATGTCTGAACTCTCTGCAGTTTAATCAATTCCGTCTCCTCTGTTGCATTATTAATCTTACTTTTATGCTTATACTAGCGATAACGGGGGGGGGGAGAATAACCCTCGCTACTGCTAAATACCAACGGAGTAAGGTGCTGCAATCTTGGGTGAGTGAAGAATGTAAACTAAGAGAAAAAGGACCCCAATTGGGAGCACTCAATATAAATCTCTTGGAGGGGACACTGGTAACTGGATACAAATACATCTCTAAAGTATATGGTCAAATGTATAATCAGTCTTATTAAAATAATTTTATTCAGAGCTATGCTCCAATTTAAATTAAATGAGAAAAACAAACACACACACCTGAACAGATAGTCCTAGCGAATAGGGACTAAAAGAAAATATACTGATAAAATCTGATGCTTCCAATATGCTGCTGGCAGAAACAGGGATAGATCAAACTACACTGTCAATCTCATAAATCCTAGTGGATAAATGTGTATCACTTCACATGCTGAAAAGTTCCAGCCTCAGAGCCACTGCACTAAGGTACCCCAAAAAGTCCAAAGTGGGGTATATCGCAGTGGTAATGGCTAAGCTAAATGATGTTCCAGTACTTGGATTAAATACAGTATTCCCTAACAGATGGCCCCTGTGGTAATGTACTCAGGACCTACAGGTTTCCTAGGACTGCTAAGAAGATGGTCACTGACAGGATTAACATCTATCTTCTATAGTGACAAGAGATCTCCAGACACATCAACCTAATGATGCCCTCTTATCCCGGACCGCTTCAATGTCTGTAAATTGTCAAGCAATACCTAGATGAAATTTGGTGTTGTGTGCTGGATCCCAGATGAGCCTCGTATATGGCTCACTTAAGATCACTCCTTGCACAGCTAGGTGAGTACTTGTATATGATAAATATAGCCACATGTTGGACCTGGAGCGAGCCCTTTACTTGGCTTGCTCTGGGTCTCTCTTTGCACGGATTAAGTACAGATACATTCAGAACTGGAAATCAGTCTTTTTGGTGGATCTCGAGTGAGCCTAGTATATGGTTCACTCAGGATCACTCCTTGCACAGCTAGGTTAGTTGTTGTATACAGTGTATACACTCGTGTTGGACCTGGAGTGTGCCCCTTACATGGCTCATTCTGGGTCACTATTTACACGGCTTTGGTTCAAGTACCTTCGGAAGGTGAAACCTGCATGAATACCGACAAGGGCTGAGTATTCGTCTCAAATACACATCTCTTCTCCACCGATAGGTGTAGTTGTAATATAAGATAATGTACGAATATACATGTTGGACCCTTGGTGAGCCTAGTGCTCGGCTCACTTAGGGTCACTGCTCACATGCTTAAAGTCGGAATTCTGTATAGAGCGGGAAGCCTGCCATGATATAGATGCTGCCTTCTCATAACTCCTTCATGTGAGTAGATCTATTCAGTGTTTACGCATAATTCTCGTGTCAAATAGTGTATACTCGTGCGTGTTGGACCACGAGTGAGCCTAGTATATGGTTTACTCAGGGTCACTGCTTACACTGTTTAAAACGGGACTGCCTACAAACCCGGAAGCTTGCCGGATTGGAGGTTGTGAAGGTAAGTAATATGCCTGCAGCGGGGGATGTCGCTCACACAATGATAGTAGACTAGCTTCCCCAAATTGCATCCGTTATCTAAAACAAGTTAAAGTCTCGATAGTCAAGTCTGCAAGGGGCATTCTTGTATCGATCCCACAGCAGACTTGCTATATATGAGCGTTCTCAGATCCGTGGCCTGAGATACTACTCTGTGACGTCATCACGTCTTCCGCCGACGTACGTTTCGCTGTAGCTTTCTCAGGGCTGGAAGTGAGCACCTGATGTGGACAGGTAAATATAGGGCGTGCTCCATCCCTATTGGTTAAAATTCATGTCACTCAAAGATGGTAAAGACATGTAGTAAACAGCAAGGTGTCTTAATGATGTAATATACTATATATCATGACAGACTGGGGGATAATATTCGACCTTTACACCTAGATTACAGCTTATATCCTAATGTTGTGTGTTATTTAGGATATGTTATAGTTAAGGGACTTGAGCACGTGCTATGAAACATGTTCCTTTTGAAGAAAATCACATATACCTCACATTTGCAATAACAACAGTTGTACCCTAGTTCCTAAATAAATGGGTAGAACACAAAGTCCTCATTGAGGCCACGAGGGGAGATGGTCCCAAAGGTGTAAATCCACCTGGATTCCTTTTTCAACAGTTCTTGATCCCAATCACCTTTCCTTATCCCAAGGGGTAGATGGTCTATGCCTGTGAATGTCAGGACCGAGCTGTCCCCTTTATGATCTTCGAGGACATGTCTAGCCACCGGGTTATCAGTTTGATTCCTGATCATCCCCAGGTGCTCCAAGACACGTTGTCTAAAGGGACGCCTGGTTTTACCGATGTATTTCTTCGTACAAATGCACTGTCACGTAAATGACACCTGTTGTTTTTTTTTTTGTCCAAATAATTTTATTAGGCAGTTAGATATGGAAGCAGGTACAACAAGCGATATAGCCTAACATTTTTAAATCGACATATTTTTTGGGGGAAACAGATTGACAACCTCAGTTGTCTGAAAAGAGGGGGGGGGTGCCTTCCAAGAGGGGAGGCAGGGGGGAGGGGGGGGGAGAGGGGGGATGTAGTCTCGCAGGTAGTTTTTGTTCTCTCAAGGAGAGGGGGTAGTCCTCTGTCTCGTTGGAGCTGGCTGTCTGACCCTATTGCAGGAGATCCATGGTTCCCAGATGTCCTCATGGGCGGGGAGTTCTTGTCTCACTATGGCGGTAAGTCTTTCCATGATCATCACCTCGCTGACTCTTTTTTTGATCGTACCAAGTGCCGGCGTGGTTGTTATCCTCCAGGAGGCCGCAATACAGCATCTTGCCGCGGTCAGAATGAAGGATATTAATTTCCTGGTTGGCCGGACTATGTCGGTCATTGGTGCAGCCAACAGGTAGGTCAGTGGTTCGATAGGTATTTCCAGGTCGGTGACCTCTTTTATCAAAATTTGGACCTTGGCCCAATACTTCACAATTTCTGGACCGGTCCACCAGATGTGGACCATGTCCCCTCTATGACCACAGCCTCTCCAACATAGGTCTGATGCCAGAGGGTAGATCTGGTTTAACCGTGCTGGGGTAAGATACCAGCCAAACATAATTTTATAAATGTTTTCCTTTATTGTAGTACATAGGGAAGTTTCTGAGGCTGCCTGCCAGATTTCCTCCCAAGTCTCTCTGTCGATATTTATATTTAGGTCTGCTGCCCATTTGAGCATATAGTCATGCTCTTTGGGGGTCGAGGAGTGCTCTAGAGCACCATATATGTCCGAGATTAGACCTTTCTGGTAGTCCTTTTTCTCGCAAAGGTGTTCAAACGTCGTGAGAGTGGGGTATTCTGGTAGAGGGCATGTTGTCCTAACAAGGTTTCTGATTTGGAGGTATTTAAATGTGTCCAATTCTATAATTTTATATTTGGTCCTCAGTTCTTGGTAGCTCAGAAGCCTCCCTAGGCTCAGTAGGTCCGCAATCACCTCTATACCCCGTGTGTTGAATTGGTCGAACAGTTTAGATCCACATCCCGGGGGGAACTTTGAATTGTTAAAAATAGGGGTCAATTGGGAACTTTTGGTGGTAAGGCCGTATTTGTATTTACATCTAATCCATACGTCCCACGTGAACCGTGAGGCCTGTAGTTTAAGATTGTGTGTATGCCCCTCTCCTCTGTCCAGGCTCCAGAGGCAGGCTTGCAGAGAAGGCATTTTTCTCTTTGTACTCTATGTGGATCCTACAGTTAATGGGTACCATAACGCTGGGTCAAAAAAGGGGTGTAACGCGTAACTTGGGACAATGGGGAGAGTCCAACATGGAAGTATGTGGGGTTAACAGTTTTACAGACCGTCTGTAGGTGCTTCTCCGCTGGAAGCGACTCGTATGTCCTGCGCCGTCAACCCCCTCGTGGAGGGGAGGAGCAAACGAGACCGGGGGACCGTTAGGTGAAGCTTTAGGGAGCCATAACTAGACCTCAACAGCCGAGGGGGGGTGACAGCGAACCGTCTGAGGTCAAAGCTGGTGCGGGGTTCGGCGGTTGCCGTACGCTCGGTTCCTCTGGTCGGGTTCCATCTTCCGGGGACACGTGATGCGGAAGTTGGTGTCAGATGGATGGGGACCGCGAGAGGTGGTGACGTCAGCTTCATCTCGCTCTGGATGTGGCGTGGTGCTCCTCGGCGGGGTGAGGCCTTCCCGGGCGCCATTTTGTGGGGATCCGATACCCACGAGGCAGGCTCCATCCTCCGGTCTTCTGCGATGCGGCGGCTGGAACCGGGGATGTTTGTCAGGAGACGGAGTCTGTCGTTCGTCTGGGAATCGATAAGGATCTTTATGCGGAGGTAAGTGGTATGGCCTCGTCAGATGCGTCTTTATGCAGAGGCATGCGGTGGGGCCTCTTCAGGCGCCATTTTGTGGGGTGTCTGGGAGGAAGATGGTGTTCTCCCGGGAGGACTTCATTGTTTGCTGGGGGTTTCCCTTCATTTGTCTCGGGACTGCCTCTGCTCCGCAATTCTTTCCGAAGCTCTGACAGGTTGGTCCTCTCTGTCTCGGGGTCTGTTGCCAGTTTGGTGGGCATATTGGAAGGGTTCCGCGGGGAGGCCCAGGGTCTTTGCCAGTGGCTCCATTTCCTCGGGATGTCTGATGGCGAGGAACTTTCCCTTGTGGGATATGATCAATTTAAAAGGGAACCCCCATTTATATTTAATTCCTTTTTCACGAAGGAGTAGTGTAAGGGGGCGCATCGTCGGTCCACGGTAAGTTTTGAAAGGTCATTATAGACCTGGAGTGGCTCATTTTGGAACGTGATCGTGTCCCTTTCTCTGCTGGCTCCGATCAGTTTGTCCTTTGACAAAGGCCCCACGGGCTGAAACGCGTCAGAGGACCCGTTAGCACACTGTTTAAATCAAGCTTTTTCCAGTTAGCCCATCAGCCTTCCTTCGTTTTTCCATTTTGGCTGTGCTGCGCCTTTACCTCCTGTGGGAGGGTTTCCTTTGCATTATCGTCTGCTGCAAGCACGCCGGGTTGCTGTTGTCTTCCTCGCTATTCACCGCTGTTCCCTGCTGTTCCCCGTTGATTCTGAGTGACGTCACAGCCGCCGGTCACGCGACCACCCACTGCGACGGAGCAGTTGCAGGAGGGTTGGCGGCAAGAAGAGGTGCATCATATCGTGAAGTTACGGCGCCACATACTGATTTTACAGTCTCTATTGGGCGGAGAATCATAATGAAACCAAAGTGATCACCAAATATTTGGAGGGTGAACAAGCGAGAAGGATCATTAAGTCACGGCATCATCCACTTCACCTAAAAGTGAGTCTTTCTATCTCAGTGTCACTAGAGCTTATTTGGAGCCAGCTGCTAGGAAGGACAATGTTTATATGCTTAAATGTATACTTGTGTGGAGTCTATAACCAACATCAATGATTATGCTTGAAATAACATATGACAGCACCTTAATTCTTCTGAGCACCTGATGGGTTAAACATTTTGTTTCACTCATGTACATAACTCTTTGAGCAGGTCCGGAGTACCCTTCCACAGTAAGATCACATTGTCGATGAACCTGTACCACATTATAACAACTATATGGTTAGTGTTCTGTTCCATCCCCTCTTGGAAGACTACTTCCGCTTCCCACCAGCCCAAGTACAGATTTGAGTATGATGGGGCACATTTTGTCCCCATTGCTGTTCCTTGGATCTGGTGGTACAGTGTTTTATTGAACAGGAAGTAGTTCCTTTTCAGTACGAATGACAGGAGCTCCAAGACTAATTTATTGTGGCCCCTAAATTGTGTACCTCTGGTACTCAAAAAATGAGATATGGCTTTCAGGCCAGTATCATGGGGGATACTGGTATAGAGTCCTTCTACATCAAGGGACACCAGTATGGTGTCAGGCGTAACATTTACATTTACGTTATACAATTTTGCAAAGTATGTCCTTAGAATCCCTTAGATGGGAGGGTAGGGCCACAACGAAAGGTCTAAGGATATGATCGATATAGTTGCTGGCAGGCTCTGTTAGACTGCCAATGCCAGATACTATCAGGCAGCCCGGTGGTAGTATCTTTTTCTTATGAACCTTCGGCAGGCTATAAAACGTTGCGATCTTCGGGTATTTCACCAGAATAAAGTCTTTTTCTTTTGTGGAAATAACTTTTCTCATCAAAACATCAGCCAGAATTGTATTAAGTTCTGTGTTATACTGGTTTGTTGGATCGTATTTGAGGATCTCATAGCATTTTCTGTCTGATAAGTGTCTTATGTTCTCTTTCATATAGTCCTCATTGTTGAGGATCGCCAGATTTCCACCCTTATCCGCAGGTTTTATTATAATCTCAGTGTCTTTCTCGAGTTCTTTAGTGCCGTGATTTCACTAGCACTAAGATTGTTACTACTCGAGACCACTAAATCTTCAGTGACTAAGTCCACAAATTCATTTATTTTAATTTGGTGCATAGCTCTGAATAAAATTATTTTAATAAGACTCATTATACATTTGACCATATACTTTAGAGATTTATTATTTGTATCCTGTTACCAGTGTCTCCTCCAAGAGATTTATATTGAGTGCTCTCAAATGGGGTCCTTTATCTCTTAGTTTACATTCTTACTTTTATGCTCAATATATCTTGTTTTAAGCATACGTTTCGTCTTGCCAATATAACATAAGCGACATGGGCAAGTGATCTTATATATGACAGACATCGTGGTGCATGTGATCCTTCTTTTGATTTTATATTTCCTCCCAATCCTAGGGTGGGTGAATTCAGTACAGGCAGTCCTCGTTTTACAACGCTTCGTTTTACAACGCTTCGTTTTACAACGAATGGCTTATCCAACGCTATGCAATGCATACCTATGTTCATTTTTACAACGCCAAAACGGCTTATCCAACGCTCTTACGACGCTTTGCAAAGTTGTTTGTGTATATAATATATATATATTATACTATATAATATATTATATTTTTATATTATATTATATATTATGTTATATTATATATATAATACAGTATATACACTATATAATTTATGTGTGTGTTGCATATCTTGTCTGCGTAACATATTTTGTGTATTTTAGCATTAAAAATGCCTTCAGGAACGGAACCTTTCATTTAAACAGTGTTCCTATGGGAAAACGTGTTTCGCTTTACGTTTCGATATCCAACGCCATTTTGAGTAACGCATTGTGTCGGATAACCGAGGACTGCCTGTACCTGTATTGAGGCTGTTGCACACTGAACAGTTGCAGCACCGATAACACCCTGGTTTCGGATTATCAAGAAAGTGGGGTACAGTATAGCCTCCCCTCTATCTGCACTGATTAGTAGATCTTTAAGATTTTGCCTCCTCTGGTACGCAAATCTCGGTTGCAATTTACACGCCTCCTTTAAAGTACTATGACTGTTCAGAATTTTCCAGTGTCTCAAAATGCTCTGCCTTAGGAACTTACTAGCTGTAGTATATTTTGTCACGATCGTTATCCTCTCTGTATCATCATGCTGTCGACATTGCGTGATTGGACGTGTGAACGCTTTCTCTATTGCTGATTTAGAGTGTCCTCTGGAAAGAAACCTTGATTTAATATCATATGTCTCTTCTAGTTGGACCGGTCTGTAAACAATTTTTGTGGCTCTAACTTTCTGTGAATATGGCAACATCTGTTTAAGATGAAAGCTCATGGCATGTAATGTAGTGTTCCTGTCCGTGGGTTTCCTGTATAGATTTGTATTTATCTTATTCCCACTTTTGATGAGCAGCACATCTAAGAATGAAATTTGTGTGTCGCTCCAATTTTTTGTAAGCTTTACAGGTGTGTCCAGATTGTCTAAATAGTCAAACAATTCCAAACGTTTATTAGATGTGCCTTCCCACAGAAAGAACAAATCATCGATGTAACGACAAAAGAAAAGCATTTTGGGAAAAAACGGAGAATCATATATGTATCTTTTTTCAAAATTGGCCATAAATAAATTGGCATAGGAAGGTGCCACATTGTTTCCCATTGCCGTACCTGATATCTGCAAATAAAAATCCCTCTCAAAACTAAAATAATTTTTATAAGATAAAGTGCAACAACAGAAGAATATAATCGACTGGGGGTCCTATCAGCTGGATCTCACAATCTTTGTCTCACTACATCCAGACCATCAACATGTAGTATAATAGTGTAAAGATTAGTGACATCCATTGTCACCATGAGGTAGGTCTTAGGTTGTTTTCTTACTGAGAGATTATTCTTTACCTGCTGCTGGTGGAGTTCTCTGATCAGTGTTCTGGTTTGTATGTTTTTCTAATATGGGATTTGTAATATCATACACAACTCTGGAGTTAAGTATTTTAAAATAAAAATACAGATTTTAATTTTTAATGGGGGTTAAGCATTGTACCGTACTGAATAATTCAAAGGGCTGAAATAGGCATTTTCTAAGCCTCTTTTTTGTATACTGACAAATCCTCATAGAGAACCCGATAACGTCACAATTAGATGAATGTGTATGGAGCAATGACTGTGTATGGAGCAATGGAGCAATGGAGCAATGTGTATGGAGCGTACCAGAGGAGGCAAAGCACCAACCCATGTCTAGTGGATAAGTCCTACCTCTGGAATGAGTGAGAAAAAGGCATACATCATCAGAATGACAAAACGGAGCACTGAGGAGGCGGGACAACATGTGATGACATCACAAGCATCGCGAGACTTGGAGGATTACAGACACCCACTGATGACGTCACAACGTCGTGGGATTGGAGGAAAGAGAGGGAGGAACAAATGAGGCTGAAGAGTTGCCCTACACATCATTTGAAAGGGACGCAGAAGGCAATTTACATCAATCAGGGACAATTAAGGACACGTGGTGGGGTCTACTTATAGAATTTTTTGTGTTGTTTGTTCATTATGCCATAAAGTCCAACGTCACTAGGGGGCGCCATATGGTAGCTCTGACGTCATCAGGTGGGCGTCAACATCCTGGTTATGTGGCAGGATGGGGAGGGGTGAGTATCAGGGGGGTGGTATATATTTTGACTGTTTCATGTGTTTGGTAGCCTTCACCTTGAGAAAGGCAGTATTTGACTGCCAAAACGTTGGACTTTATGGCATATTAAACCTCCTTTTGAGTAAGACCTTGTGCCTGCTTCTTCTTCTTTGTACTGGAACATTTGGGACTACAGGAGCTCCCCAGGACCAGCGCACCGGCAGCTAAGTACCCCACCTCTATTACCATTGATATTGAGTGCGTGTCTCATCCTCTGTCTTTGTTTGTTCATTATGCCATTTATTTTTGAGAAAGGCCCTTGTGGCCGAAACGTCAGACCATTGGCTGAATACATTTTCTTAAGCAGAAATCCGTAGTGCTCAGATTTTTTCCTTTCATTTGATTATTCTAGGTAACAGTTTATTTAATCTTATTGCAATAATTTTACTATACATTTTAATATTGGTATTGATCAGTGGGATAGGTCTATAATTACTACAGTGAACAAAACTAAGAAAAGTAACCCAACTTGTAGTACTCTAAATCCCTCTGCTGATTGGTATTTGAGTGAATTAAAATAAATCTTTAATGGTCACAATATCTAAAATAATGGTGATTAAAATTAATAGACTGTGGACACGCTGTTGATCCTATGTCGAGTGCTGGAGGCACTCTGGATTACTTAATAAAACAGATAGTTGAGCTTGATTGAATCAACTGTCTGAAAGGGGTCTGGTATGCAGATACACCTTACTGAAGGTCTGACTAGGTATAATGAAGGAGTAATGGCACTAGATATATATATTAATGTCTGATATCTCAGTATCCAAGTGATTACTTAACTCCTACAGCAAAACTTTAGCTCTTAATTAGCAGAAAGCTGTTGTTGACATAACAGCTTGTATAACGAATAGCGCTCTCCTATCGGTGAATACATGTTGTAGTAAGCTACAGTGTACCGGTGCTCTATATTAGTGTTAATTGAGTGTTGCTCTCATAACAAATATGGCCACCAGTACATACATGTGATACTGAGCGGCAGAACGAGTGTGCTGTTAGAGCTCTTCTGAAATGTAGCACTGATAACACACTGTAAACTGGTGACTAAGTTGGTCTAATGTTGAACACACATATGTATTCTATGCTTCCTCAGTAATAGATACAAGTTGATCAGTGGTGTGGCAGTTTGTATAACAATTGCCCATATTCATGAAGGAGCACAGACCGCTATAGCCAAGTACTTTATATGTAATAGGAACTATAAGTTATTCAGCGGTGTGGTAGTTGGTATACCAATTGCCCATATTGATGGATGAGCTCATATCGCTATAACTAAGTCCTATCTGACACAACAGAAACTATATGTAGCCAGTAAACAATATATTGTAGTCTGACAAAGTAAAATGAACACTCATACCTAGTGGACCTGAAGAACGGAGACTACCACTACCCATATAATGTGGTTACAGTCTCCCTCTGGCAGGAGCAAGAAACAGGCAGCTTGTCGCCTTGCGAGCAGAATGCTGCCTTGTGTATCTGATTCCTGCTCGTGCACGTGAATGGAGGTAGCCAACACGCGCGTTTCGCGTATCGAAACGCTTTCTCAAGGCTTTTGTCAGTCGAGGGGTCCCATAGAACAGGGGCGGGTTAAATAGTTGTGTCCCACAATTTGATTGGTCTAAATATTACCTGTTAGCCACTGTATGTGCTTGTCTGCATTGAGCTTGTAATAGACGATAGCTGTGATGTTGACACTTCGTGACATATGTGGCTATTTAAGGAAACACTAAAACAAAGCACCCTAAGTATAACCAGTCAAAATGTGAGTTAATTGGCTGTTATACAGTAATAAATGGTGGGGCTTTTTTGCCCTTTTCTTGTCCTCATGACCATTAAATAATTATTTTTTATGGGAAATGCACTCTCCTGTTAATTTTTATATGGACATTTGTTGTAGTGCTCCACCATTCTTCCTTTTTCTCGTTATACAGTAATAACCTAACTTACACCGTAATGTCTTACTGACTTTGTAAGGAAGGTATAGGTGCATAGAAGAGTGCCCATAGTTGGGCAAGGGAGGGATATGACTTCCTCTCATAGTGATGACAGGAAAATAAATAAAAAAATGAAGATAATTGGCGATCACAATTTCCCATGATACTTATCTATTTATGGGAGAAAATTAATGGGGATATCAACAATAGCCCATCAGTGGATACAGCAATTCCACAATTGTTGGTATTCATATCCTAAGTCGATCAGGATGGTATAATTACAGGATTGAAAGAACCCCACTAGCGAGAGATGGAAGCGAGGAAGGACTCTATAAAATTACTATCCAATGGTTTTACTCTACAGGGAGATTAAAAAAAGCCAGGAGAGGTAACTACGCCGGACAAAATTAATGGTAACACGGTTCGTTTGAGCTCAGATAAAGGATGTAAGCAAAAAGCCTTCATTAAGACCATTAGCAAAAAGTGTTTTAAGAGTGTAGATCTATTTGACTTATTTTTGCAGTAGTCTGGTGTCCCAATCTCCCCATGTGGGGCCGCATGGGATCTGGTCTACACCCAAAAATGTAATGGCTGTGATATCTCCATGGTGGCAGTTGCTTACGTGTCTTGCCAGGGGTTTATCAGCTTGGTTGTGGATTGTGCCCATATGTTCAAGTTCCCTGTATTTTAGTAGGTGCCTCGTTTTGCCTACATAGATATTTCCGCATTTGCATTCACCCTGGTAGATGATACCTACACTAAGACAGTTGATAAACTTCCAGATCTGAAACCCCTTAGATTTATCCCAATTAGAAAATTATTTCGTGATTTTTATGAACTGACAGGCTTTGCATCTGTTACAGCTGAAAAATTCCAATATTTTTGGCGATAGCCATGTTCTCGGTTGGATTTCTCGCAAGTGGCTATGAACCAGATGTACTCGTAAGTTCCGAGCACGCCTACTAAACATTGATTTAAGGCTGTAATATGTATTTTATGTTTGTGTCAGCCCTGATGATGTGCCAGTGTCATTGGAGTATATCTCTTGCATTCTGCCATTGTTTGTTAAACGTCCCTACAAAGCGTACCAGTTTGTCATTAAGCTTAGTTGTAGTATCGATCAGTAATTCTCTGCGATGCGTATATTTCGCCCTTTTGTAGGCTTATTTAACGACCCTTTTGCTGTAGCCTCTTACATAAAAACGCCTCGACGTGTATAGATTGTGTCTCAAATTCCTCATTGGAGCTACAGTTCCTCTTGAGGCGTAGGATTTGGCCTATGGGAATACTATTGACCTGTGATTTATAGTTGTGGCTACTTGCTGTAAGTAGACTGTTGGTCGCAGTAGTTTTTCTAGATGGTGGTTTCTATAGAATCGCCTTTACCTCTTGAGATGCGGATATCTAGAATCACGATGGTGTTCAAATCGTATTCTAGAGTGAGGTGTAAGTTCAGTTGGTTGTTGTTCAACGTATTAATGAACAGTTTCATGTGTCATACATGTGTCAACTGGCCCCTTCCAAAGCATCATCACATCATCGATATAACGTATCCATAAATCGATATGAGATGTGTACATATCGAGTTGTTCAGCAAAAACTATCTGCGACTCCCCCCACCCTAGGTAGAGGTTGGTGTATGAAGGTGCACATTTGGTCCCCATGGCCGTTCCCTGAATTTGGTGATAGAACTTATTTGTGAGAACAAATTCAAGGTGATCAGTTATGAATGTGTTATGAGTTTGGTGTAGTCGGCCTCTCGTGTTGAGAAAATGTCACCGCTCTGATGCCTGCTTTGTGGTTAATGCTCGTATAGAGTCCTTCGACATCTAGACTGACGAGTAGTTTCCTTAGAGATCACTATGCTCTCTAATCTTCTTAGGACATTTTTAGTGTCTCTAAGGTAAGAAGGTAGAGATACTACAAATGGTCTAAGTAGGCGATCAACATAAGCACTCACTTTCTCTGTCTGATTACCAACTCCTGACACGATGGGTCTGCCAGGTGGGGGACTCTTCTTCTGCATCTTAGGCAGACTATAGAAGGTAGCAATTCTAGGGAATTTAACAAACATGAAGTCAAACTCCTGTTGGCTAATGACTTTTAATGTTAGTCCCCTATTTAGTTGAAACAACGGGTAAGGAGGAGGGAGGGGAAGGGAAGAAAAGTTGAACCCCTGCTCAGCTAAATGATAGAAAAAAAGAATAATGTGAAGATAAGGTGCTGGACAGAGAATTGTGTAAACAAATATACCATAAGAGAAAGACCTCCGTTTCAAAATAGCACTCAAATATCTATGGTAGTGTGTGTAAATATTAAAATTAATCTTTAATAAAGTTGGTTAAAATAGATGGTGCAACAAAATTAATAAAATAAGAGTAGCATCCGAGGAGTACCTAATAATTAACACTTGCAACTGCTGTGTCAATATAATAGTGTAATACAGTTATTAACAAAAGTATTACAGTTAGTCAAATGACTAAGTCTATAGGTACTGAGTACTATTTAAGCCTCTAAGATGAGCTCTATATGATTAAAAGACTCTATGGGAGTCTAAGCTGGAATAATGCCAGCAGTTTATTGATCACAGCTTAGATAGCAGACCCCTAATGTCGGTCTATATTGTGGTAATATCCAATCGCTTATAATCCTAAGAGTATGGACCGCAGCTAGCATGTATATGATATAATACTACCCTCTGGCCTGGAGGGGAGTGTAAGTAGGGTTAATATTATACACTTATATGGCAAGTGGCATCCTGTAGTGTATAGGTAGTATCTATATATTTTGAGGTGACAGTGCTTGGTAAGGCTTCTATCTGCTATAGTCAGGCGGAGAGAACATATAGCGTAATGATGGTATACGCAGCCTATCTCCTCCGATATTGCAGCTGTGTATCACTATTTTACTGCTGCAGGAAACATTTCCACTGCAGCTAAGCTGTTACACGGTAAGTATTTGAGATACTGACAAGGAGCCTGCACAGATACTTACTCTGTCAGAAATGCAGTATAATAGTATCCTGAGGCTATCCACTATAATCACATGGACAGAGCTTATCAAGCAATAATGGCATGCAGAGCCTCTCACCTCCGGTATAGAGGCTATGCGTCACTGCTCCTTTGCTGCGGGATATTCGTAAGCCAAATGTTCGTAAGCCAAATGCACTTGTTTGGTATAGCCTCTATCCGCTGTAGTCAGGCGGAGAGAGCCTCTTACATAGTAATGATATGCACTGCCTGTCTCTTCCGGTATAGCAGCTGTGTGTGGCTGTTTGCTTGCTGCAGGAAAAAAAATTCCCTGCATCTGATCTGATACACGGTGAGTTTTAAAGATTGAAGCTGTGACCGAATAAGACTATATTGATGGCGTTACGAACCATTCACCTCAAATATCGCAACCTTAAGTAAACCTAGATGGATAAATCACACCTTGCTAGCTGTCTAAAGGGTAAGCTGATATTAATCACATTGGAAAAGCCCGTCGACAATCATTTCGTGTATGCTTTTTCAATACTGTCAGGCTATTTAGAATAGTAGTGCTATCTGTCATGTATTGACTAGTATGATCTCTTTCCAGGACTTCACAGCAGACCAAGTCTGAAAGAAGTCATAGATTTTCCGTCTTAATAGTCCTCAGTACATAGAATTACCAGATTACCCCCTTTGTCCGCTTGATTAATGACAATTATGCTATTGGCTTGGAGCTCTCCGAGTGCCTTTTTCTCATTCCAGGATACATTATCCATTGTGCGGTGATGTGGAAGTTTCTCAAGATCGGCTGTCACCAGATCCACAAATACATAGAGGTTAGCGTAACTATCACCAAACTGTAAGAATTTGGACTGTGGTCTTATGCTAGTATACGGGCCCACACCTGGTGGTCTGTTTGATTCTCCTTCTAGAGCTATATCGTCTGTAATATGATGCAATATGGAGATTGACCCTTAATCCCCTGGGGATTAGTTCATCTTTTAGTTATTTCTCAAACCTGAACACCTCCCACCATGTTTTAAGCTCTTATTTGTATACACTGTACAGCGCATTAAAATAGCTTGAGGTGGCAGGTACTGGGCCAGTGTCTTCAGCTATGTAATCAATGGAGAACATACTGTCTGCCTCCTACCGCCATTCTAGAAAGTTAGGAGGACTTGACAGGAATCCTGTCATGATGAATGTAGTGAGCAAGCTGGGGAGGAGAGAGGTCAATACAACCTCAGGTGCAATATGGTATAACAATAAGGAAACCCCGCTGCAGCTAAAGTTGTGGATATGAATACAAATGTAAGGGAGAGATGCTCTAGGGTAAGTTAGTGAGAGAACAAAACGAAAAGTAACCCAATTTATAGCACTTTATATCCCTCTGCCAATTCGTATTTGAGTGAATTAAAATAAATCTTGAATGGTCACAATATCTAAAATAATGGTGATTAAAATAAATAGACTGTGGACACGCTGTTGTGCTGGAGGCACTCTGGATCCCTTACTGAAGAGCAATAAACTGCTGATGAAAAAAATGCGATCTACAGAGAAATGTGTGGGCACGTGAGAAAGAAAATTGAAGAACTGCTGAAAGGAAAAGATACACTAGATATAAGGAGGTACAGTAAAATTTAAATAATTAAACTTCACTATTTCTTAGATACTCAATAGACGACATGCAGTGCACAGCAAAACAAGTAATCTATTCTATTTAAAAGCACATATCATTGTAATTGTGATTTTTTTTTTAAATAACTCTTTTATGATGTGCTTTGGGATGCCAGCCTAATGCTATAAAAAAAATAATTACGTATGAAAAGTACTCAAATCTGTGAGAAAACTAGTTAAGAGTTGACAGGTCTGTAGTTTTAACTTTCATCATTCTCTTATATGCACACAAATGATCCTAATAAAATGTAAGCTCATTATAAAAAAAAATACATAATATAATGATATATCTTCTCCATGCTGTATAGTTTGTTTTGAGATCAGAATGACATCCCAAATCTTGTTCCTTGTTGATATTGGACCTTTCGATAAACGTGGTTATGCTTTGCACAGGGGCTCTTATTATCCGACATGTTATATAGCACAGCCCTGAGGGCTGCTTATAATAATGCTCCTGTTCTTGGTGATAGAGGAAGGTTAAAGGCTATAAGCAACAGCAACCCGGAGCTTGTAATGAGTCCTCACACGTAAAAATAAAAAAATAACCTATATATAGATACATTGCAATCGTTTTTTTTATAGCAGTTTGTACGAGTGTTTCTCTTCAGAACATGCCTATGCCCAGAATGGCGGCAAAACTCCCACTACGTCACACCGGTAGTTCACAGCTACACACGTGCACGCGCAACAGTCCGCGGTATGGCAGGAGCATGCATTAGCTTGAATTGCGCTCCAAGCCTCGAGCCGGCACAGCCAATCAGACACAAAATTGGCGTAGATGAATTATGTGTGTATCACGTTATCGAGTCACGCCACTCTAGTCCAGCAAAATTGAATGTGGTGGCGGAGAGAGGGGGGGAGTAATCCTAAAACGAGGCTTGGAACGCGACGTTACTCGTCCCCCTCTCGTGCTGTGCTAGCTGGTTGGCCTGACGCCGTGCGCGTGACATCAGAGCGTGCAGAGGCGGTGGCGGCATCGCTAGTGTTGTGTTTGTCTTGTGTTCTTCGGGGTTCTATAGAGTGTTGGGGGGGGGGGTCAGGTGCCCCGCGAGCCAGGCGGAGGACCCAAAGGGACATGGCCGTGAGGCGCAGAGACGTCATCACCGGGACACAGAGTGCGGGCGCACGAGACAGCGCGAGGAGGAGAGCAGAGGGAGGAGCTACTGCTGAGGAGTTGTGTACGGTGTCTGCAAAGATACATACATACATACATGCGTGTTCATTAGTAAGTGTATATATGTCATTTGCTGAATTTTTTTTATATACATATATACACTTGTAATTAATCATGCACCTGTAATTTCAATAAGTATTTATATACAATATATGTATTTAGTGCAGTTAGTAATTTGTTTACAGTAAGTGTATATAGTGCCAATGCAGGTACTGGGTGTGAAGAATGTGCACATGGAGATATATACACATACACATAGTGTAGTATCCGTTTTGCTTATTAAGACATATTTATCTAATAGTTATTTCTATGCTCCTGTAAGTACAATGAGCAAATATTTATATGTAGTGTGTCTTTTAAATGTGTACAGATATACCCATTGTATTTATTTAGCCTGTGTAGTGTTTGCCAAGTATAATGTATTGTACATGTATGTTTAATTGTGAGAATATATGATGTATTGTCATTATATATTTTGGAACGTTGTTTGTTCGCTATGCATTTGGACACCTTATTATATCGTAACCAAATTTTACACGTTGGTTCCTGAGATCAAGGAGCGTGTTTTTGTCTGGTTTTGGAAATGGGATGCATTCTTATTTTATTTCTGAGTTATTACAATTTCTCTAAGAAAGTCAGCCCGTGGGTGTTGTACCTGGTAGGCTATGTGTATCCAGCTCGTGATATTTTACTGGTGACATTAGCCTGGTGGTAGATGAGGAGCAGGGAGAAAAAAGTATTTATTAAAAAATAAGTTTTACCAGGAAGTAATACATTGAGTTACTTCTCGTTTTCAAGTATGTCCTGGGAACAGAGTTATAACAATACATGGTTACATTAAAAGAACAGGGTTAAACAGTCAATTCACGGATATAGTTGGAAAATTGGGTACATGGGATAAAAGGGCTGGGGAGTTTCAGATTGAAATAGAGGCTTTAACATCAGTGGAGAGGGAGGACAACATGAGGGGGATAAGGTTGGTTTCTTATCATTCCTGGTCAACTTTCAGCTAGTATTACATATACGCTTAAGTATATCTGTGCTTGTTGTGCATATTCCCTAAGAACATGTAGTTTGTGTGTATACCATGTATGTCTGCCGCTGTTATCTATATGTTTAGTGTGACATGTCAGTTTGTTTCTATTTCTGTGTGTTGTCTGTATGTGAAAGCAGTTTCCTAGTCAGAATCTGGTGTCTTTTAGTAGCTGCCCTGTGTTGTGATCCTGCCTTTCTTGTGCCTGTAGCTGTTTGATTTTGTTGATTTTGAAGACTGTCACTGTTATTTTTTTTCAGGCCCATTAATTCCTGTCTCGCCCTCTTGTCGGGGGGTGAGGAGATCGGAGATTCTCACCATGATGCCTGGGGAGACTCACTCCAAGCCGACTAGCATCGGTTCTGAGGCGGCGGGCACCTGTCAAAACTGCACAGCATTACAGCAGGTAATAGACACCCTGGAGTCAAGGTTCTGACCATAACCACCACACTTGGTGTGATCTGGACTCTAACTTCTGTGCTTTTGTCAGTTTGTATCATATAAGGGTGGTGGGATCCTCGGCACTTTGCACATATGTTATTGTGCATATACAAAATATATATTTTTCTTATGTTTAGAGTTAATATCCTTTTATTTGCTTTTAGCTTTGTTACTACATTTTTCTTTCTTTCTAATATTTTTTTTGCCAGTCTCTATAAACGTGCACACCTGGGTCCTGAGACCCATAACTTACGGGAGTGCTTCTTATGCTTCAATGAGGGAGCAACCACTGATTACACTTTTTGCATGAACTGTTAGCTGACATATCCTTATTTTTGTTATGCTCTTCTGTATATTGAAACAGCAATCACATTGGGATAGTATGAGCCGGGGGGGGGGGGGGGGGTTGGGGTTGGGTGAATATTGCTGCACAGAAGACCAGGTGGAAGCTAAAACGATGTGGTTGTGAGTGTGTAAAAAGATGGTAATTGAAATGAAATTAAAGAGCTGTTTAGTAACTTGGCATGTTTGAAGAACGTGACTGCTGCACAGTTCTGCAGCTTGGATTAGCTTTGTGCTGATTCCACACATTTATCTTTAAGTGCACTAAGATGTCTACAAAATTCACGTGGTTCATTCCGTTTTTTTATCCCCCACTATAAACTGTCTTTAACATAAAAGGCATCAGCAATTCAAATTACTGACAGCTTCACAAGCAAAGTGTTGTATGCTCTTGATTTGGCTAAGTGGTTAGTTAAGTTGGTAACAAAGGGGATGCAGTGGGCGAAGCGTGCTTCATATATTGGTTGTATGGTGAATGTGTAGTTTATGATGACTATTTATTGAGTTTTGAAGGACTGAATAAATCAGCCTGCGAAAGTGGCAAGTTGTAGATGTAGAGCTTGGGACATTCTATCTGCGCTTAAGAGGTTTGTAGCGAATATTTTCCAAGAGCAAATTGAACCAATGGCAGGGACATGTTGAATGGGTTAAAATGTGAAACGCAAAGTTATGTTATATATGTTTTTAACGTTTGTTTGTTGACATTATATAAGGTTTGATTGCCTCCACTTATTTTTTGTGTAAGGGCTGGGACCCGCTGCGCTCGGCGGCGCGGACGGCCGCGCGAGCGTTCCCCACCAGCAGGGGAATCCTCCCTAGCCGGTCCCAGTCCCCCCTCTCTGACGGCTCACTACGCACTGTGACGCGTCAGCCGGCAGGGGATTCAAGAAAATTGTGATCCCGAGCGGTGACGCGTCACGTGGTGCGCTGATGAGCCAATCAGGGGCGGGAGCGGGAGCTGTCATCTAGCAGCTTCTTACTCAAGGTAGTGTGTGTGTGTGTGTGTGTGTTTTTTTTTGTGGCAGAAGGGGGAGGGAGCTGCTTACCTTACAGCAGCCCGCAGCAGCTCCCTCCTGCAGCCCGAGCCTGTGGAGGGAGGGAGGGGGGGGGGGAGTAACGGGTCCCTCCACTCAAGCCACGCCCCCTCCCGCCCGGCTCCCACTCCCTACAGACCGCATATCTGTCAGCGCCCCGCCTGTCTGCAATGCGGGCGCGCTGACTGAGGGAGCAGGGCCTTAGCCTAAAGCAGCTGTTTGCATAGACTGTCTCTCATTGTTGCTGTTTCTGTAACAGGGAAACACTTGATTGATGATCTTCCGCAGTTGCAATGTGGTTTTTTTGTTTTTTTTATATAGAGATGTATCACTAAACAGTGATGAATGTCTTGTGTACATTATTGTTATATCAGACCACAGCAGTTGGCTCATTTGGAATAAACCAGCTATCGAAGAATGCTAAAAGTTGGAGTTTTTTTTTTATTTCCAAAGTGAAATCATCTATGAGGGGGGACGCACTGACAGGCACTATAATCTGAATGCACTAGGTCACATTAGTCATGAGAAGTGTGGCATCAGAGTATTAATACTGTGGTTTTGTTTTTGTTTTTTTTTGTTTTGTTTTTTTGCTGCTTCGATTCTTCCAAAAAAAAAAACTTGATGCTCATAATGTCAAGCATCAGCCATTTGTTAGAAATTCCCCCCATGCAGGATCTGTTACACCATAGCCTTCAGTCCTTTGTCATGTTTTGGGATGTGCAATATTTCATTAAAATGAAAAACAAATTGTACTCGAGGATTTCTGAAATGCCGCACTTTTGTTTGTTTGGACATTGATAAATATGCATTCTTATTTACATGTTTCATGTTATCTCCTTTTATTTACAGAATTTAAATGAATATGTAGCAGCTTTGATTGCACTCAAGCAAAAAATAATAGAGACAGAGTAAGTATGTTTTAAACAATGTACATTCACAATATATGCTGGAGCTATAGCTCTAGCATGGTGGCTGATCAGGTCCATGTAGGACCTGAAACGCTGCTTCTGCTGTTTGTCACAATTAAACCTACTATGAATTTACTACAAGAAACCTGTAAGTAGTGATCTGCTTGGGGTTATCTGTCACCTATTTTTCATATGACAGGTTAAGTCACCACTGCAACTAGTCGCTTTGTGTGGTGGGGGGAGCAGAAGAATTAGGCTGCGCTATAGTTCTGGCGTCGCGTCAAAACAAGTTTACTTAAGCCATCGTGTGCAGCTATTGTAGGTGCAACAGCTTGGTCGCGATTGCTGGAAGCCAATTAAAAATTGATTTTTCGTCGACCGCCGCGTGATGAGTGGTTCAGCTAATGAGGAAGGACCGCTAACGACCCCCGCCACACCCCCCAGTCGCGGTCTCTTGCCTCCTACACTATAGGCAAAAAACGCTGCGGCAACGGATGATGTGTCGCCATAGCCAGGATTATACGCGCAGCTTTAATCATTTGGCGGGGAGGGGGGGGGGGAGAACTGCAGGACTCTGACCATCCCTGCTCCCCATGAGGGGAGGAGGTTGTGTTCTGCTTTGTGTGCTGTCTGTCAGTGTGTGTCATTCAGACACTAGACTCTGACGTACAACCCGGGCACAGTACCACAAGATTAGCATAAAGCAGAAGTATTGCCAATAGTTAAAGATCACAGCCAGGGAAGTACAGACCTGTAAGCCTGACATCAATACCATGGAAGGTTTTGGACGGGATAATATTCTGGAATACCTAATGAATAACAAAAATATTAGTAATTGTAAAATAATTAGTAATTAGTCAGCATGAATTTATGAAGATGAGTCGTGCCAAACTAACTTTTTTTATTTTTTTGAAGAGATAAGTAGGGATTTAGACCAGGTTAATGTTGTCTACTTAGATTTTGCAAAGGCTTTTTATATGGTGCCACCTAAGAGGGTCGTGTACAAGATAATGGAAATTGGTCCGGGTAAAAATATTTGCACCTAGATTGAAAAGTGGTTGAAGGATAGACAACAGAGTTGTGGAACTTTTCAGGTTGGGCTAAAGTTGTGAATGGAGCAGCTCAAGGATCCTTACTGGGACCCTCGCTTTTTAACTTGTTTATTTATGACCTTGAGGTTGGCATAGAGAACACAT
Organism: Ascaphus truei; assembly: GCF_040206685.1. NCBI lineage: Eukaryota > Metazoa > Chordata > Amphibia > Anura > Ascaphidae > Ascaphus > Ascaphus truei. The sequence goes on from NC_134484.1 coordinate 251,288,490, forward strand.
TTTCCATCTGTGCTGATGACACTAAATTGTGTAAGGTAGTAGAATCGGAGGAGGATATCATTTCTCTCCAGAAGGACTTGGAGAGACTGGAAACTTGGGTAGGTAAATGGCAGATGAGGTTTAATAGAGATAAATGTACGGTTATGCATTTGGGAAACAAGCATTAACAGGTGATTTACAAGTTACATGGGGCAAAATTAGATAAATTCTTGATGGAAAAGGATTTAGGAGTGCTTATAGACAGCAGGCTTGGCAATAGTGCCCAATGTCAGTGTCCCGATCAGGGTTGGTCTGACTACCAGGGATCATACAATCACTAGACGGAATCTTGCTACAATTTGATATTTGAATGTTAAAAGGCTATTCTGCTATGACATTTTGATTGAAACTTTAAAATGATACAGATATTGTGTATGCAGCAAGAAGCTACAAAGAGCAAAACTGTTGCAAATCAGTTACTAAGCGAGTGAAACAAATGACCTACTGATCTGACGCCGTTTTACATCTGTTTCTGCTCTTGTCTATATGGGCTGCAAAGAGAATTTGTTTGCTCTTTCACTATAAGCGAATTTAGGATCTATTAAGATCTCAAGTAACCACATACTGTATAAATCTGGTATAAAATAAATAAATATGTATATATTTAAGTAAATATTAATGCAGGGCAAAACTTGATTCACAATCTAGAGTAAATGTATGGATTAATGCAAGTATCTGTAACAAGAGGTTACCTTTCATTTGATATGGCCAGACAGGTTTATAAATTAAATACCTAGAACTGGTATTTTATTTACTTACCTAAGTGACCAATTCTTTTTAGTTGAACAACATTAAATGCTATGTTTTAAATTACATGTCATAAATCATCTGTACTATGGTGCCCCGAATAGGGAGTCTTGCTTATAGTGATTCTGTGCACTAATTGTTTCCTGTATGTATATCTCCTAGGCAGCATATAGTATCTATAGGACAGGTTTGAGCGGGGTTATCATTTATCTATTGTAAACGTTGAACCCCATGAATATTAGGGTTAGATGAGCTATTGTGTACTTGCGTTTGCCTTTATCTACACCCTAATATTCCACTAAATTATTTTTGATACTGCATAATGAGTTTGCACTTCTTCCTTTTTTTTTCTATTTCCTAGTTTCTGATATTTGAGCCATCTACTTGATCAGGAACGTTCCTTGTATCAATTTTCCCATAACCACGTGGTTTTGTTGACACTTTATTCACTTTGTTTCAAGTGGCTTATACACTTTCTAACACTTCACATTGTAATTTTGAGTGCAATACCTTTGTTTTTCACTGATTGGGAATAGGCAACTAGCCAAGCTTCCTAGGATTTCTGGATTTCCTGGTTGCCAACTTTGTCACAGTCGCGCAGTAGCTGCAAAGGCAAATTAGATCTCATCTTGCATTAATCGGGGTAAGGAAAGGAAGCATAGTTATGCCGCTGTATGAAGTATTAGTAAGAACACACCTTGATTATGGAGTACAGTGTTTGGCACCCCTCTATAGAATAGACATTATAGAACTACGGCAGAGTAGAGCCACCAAATTAATAAAGGGGATGGAATATCTGCCTTATGAGGAGAGGCTAGCTAAATTGGATTTATTTACATTAGAAAAGAGGCGTCTAAGAGGGGATATGATAACTATATACAAATATATTTGGGGACAATACAAGGAGCTTTCAAAATAACTATTCATCCCACGGGCAGTACAAAGGACTCGGGGCCATCCCTTAAGGTTGGAGGAAAGGAAATTTCACCAGCAACAAAGGAAAGGGTTCTTTACAGTAAGGACCGTTAAAATGTGGAATTCATTACCCATGGAGGCTGTGATCGCAGATACAATAGATATCTTAAAAAAAAGTTGGACATCTTTTAGAAAGCGATATACTAGTTAAGTAAACTTGGGAAGGATGTTCACACAGGGTGAAATCTTATTGCCATTATTGGAAGAAATTATTATTTTTTCCACTTCTGAAATCATTGTATAATGTTTCACTGGGGTTTATGTTTGCCTTCCTCTGCATCAATATACTGTAAATACAAATATAGTATAAGTATCCGTTGTCGAAATGTAGCATAGGTTGAACTTCATGGACGCATGCCTTTTTTGTATTGTATTGTATGTCTTTATTTATATAGCGCCATAAATGTACATAGCGCTTCACAGTAGTAATACATATCATATAAATAACAAATAATATAACAGATCATGGGAATAAGTGCTTCAGACATAAAAGTAACATTAAGGAAGAGGAGTCCCTGCTGTAACTCTAAGTTTGGTGTTGCACAGGTTTTCTTGTAACCTCCAGCACAAGTGATTATAAAGTATATTAAAAGTGTTACCTTGTTAATATTTGCACTGATTTGTAGAAGGTCTTGTGATCATTTCTGGGTACTTTTCGTCTTTAAGGCTTATGTTGCTGCTTTTCTTAAATTAATGTATTTAAGATGATTTAAAAAAAACGGCTTTTGCAAATTGGAGGCTTTTTAGATTGTCTCTTTTATTCTAATTTAAGAAACCGAAAAGGAGTCCGGAAAGCTTTTAATGGATCTTACCTGATTGCCCGTTAATAAGTCGCATTGACCTTTTAAACAACGATAAATCAATCCTTGTATGTTGTGATCTGCTAATAATTAATGTAATGACTATACAGAATGAATATTGTGTAACATAATTTTTCTCATCTTTTGCAGCCACTTGCTTAGAGAATATCAGCAGAAGTGTGATGATATCCTTTACTACAAATAAATACAGATATTACCGTTTTATGGCGTACAATATCATTGTTCACAGGTTGCATTCACTCTTTGGTAACATCAGACACACAACCGTAGCAGGCCCAAAAGCCAGTCTCACAGTATTATATATTTAGAATTGTGCCAAGTGGAGTGCTACTGAGGAAGTAACCTCAAATATATACAGGCATACCCCGCATTAACATACGCAATGGGACCGGAGCATGTATGTAAAGTGAAAATGTACTTAAAGTGAAGCACTACCTTTTTCCCACTTATCGATGCATATACTGTACTGCAATCATCATATACGTGCATAACTGATGTAAATAACACATGTGTAACAGGCTCTATAGTCTCCCCACTTGCGCACAGCTTCGGTACAGGTAAGGAGCCGGTATTGCTGTTCAGGACATGCTGACAGGCGCATGCATGAGCTGTCGTTTGCCTATTGAGAGATATGTACTTACTCGCGAGTGTACTTAAAGTGAGTGTCCTTAAACCGGGGTATGCCTGTAACTGTAAACAGCAATGCCACAATGCACTTCCAATATGGCAAATTATTCAATTCTGTACGGGTCATTTAGTTCAATCTTTTGGCCAAGACATGTTAAGCCTGCAATCACGTCAAGGTAGACCCTTTCAGCATGTTCCTACACTACCTATTTTGTACTGTGTGTTCTTTGGTAAAGTCCACATGCTGTAATGCTACATCTGGGAGAGCAGATAAGCGCTTAACTGAACACAAATTGGTACAGCGCAGAATTTCCATCAGTCTTAAGATATGAATGATGCACGTTGTCGGGTTATCCCCAAAGCATAATTGCATTTCTTCTGCATTGTAAATGTTAACATGTTTCACAAGGGCAACATTTTGTTTTTGTTTAGTGGAAATCAAATTGAATCCAAGGGCAGGGATTATCAGAAATGTCTTGCTGTTCTATGCATGCTAATAATGATAACATCTTGTGTCAGAACAAGGTTTGCTGACTTACATTCAAGTAATATCCCAAGTTGCATGATGTAGCATCTGACATCTCCTATTGAGATGTAAGCCTTAAAGGGGCAGTTTTATTTATAACTCGTCCCCGGAGCTAAAACATGCTATTTTCATCTTTATCCCTTTCAGGAGACACCAAATTGAGGTTTAAATATCACACTGGCCAATAGGAAGCTGAAATGTCAGCCATATCGGCTTCATATTGGTCCATGTCACTGGGGGGATTGAAATACTCTTGACGTACCGCACTAACTTTCCTGGTACATCTTGAGAACCATAGCAGCGCTGCAGTTACCGTGTTTCAGTTCCAGGCACTCGCTGCTTCCCACCCTGGTGAAAAGTCACGTCCACGGGTTGGACGGCTCCTTTACAATGGATTAAATTCTAACGATGGCCCATCATTAAATACTGCTGTAAACATCAATGTTACCATGCTAACCTGTAGACTGCACTGGGCTCTGGGGACAGCTCTATTTAAACCTCCCATATATTTAATATTTCAAACTCCTATCTCCTGAACGAAGCAACAGCTTTTAAATATATTGCTTTGTAAAGAGCAAGAAGAGATCTAGTAAAGCAAGTAACATAAAATCCCCCCCCCCCCCTCACAAACATGGAATGCTTTCCAAAGACTTGATTGCATTGGTCCTTAACTAGAAAATACAGCTTCTGTTTTCAGAAAGGTAAGCATCTATTTTGTTTTATATTTCATGTCCCTTGAAAAGCTTTTATTTATTTATTTTTTAAACAATTTGTTATACTTTTTTCATTATCCCTTTAAGTGAGGGACTTGACCCCCCCATTAGAAATGCATTTTATTCAATTAATATGCAGAATGTGTTGCTTCCTTTTGTCTCCATACCAAAATGCTCTTCCTTTTCATTGAAATGCCAGCACTCGAAGGGCCTTCTATTATACCAATATATCCTGTGGCACAGTTCAGAGAGGGGAAAACTGTTACATTGTATACCATGCACAATAATAAGACCATGCTCACACACATATTGGTGTGATAGATGCAGGGACCCCACACACACCCCCCCAATAATTTTAGGCTGTAGATTACATGACCACTGCCCAGATTTAGAGTTACATGGAAATAGATCTGTTTACCCCCAGCTGAACGATACTTATTACAGAAATGCACTCTTTTATCACGGTGATGGGCTAGGTGTGACATGGATGTGTGTACTGAATATTTCACTGCATGTGGTTTTAGGGAGAATGACACCTTGCGGTGTCAGCTGGAACAGATGTTGCAGAAAATTTCTCCGCAGGAACAAAACCAAGAAGAGCTCCAGTCCTTAAGAGCCGAGCTTCAAGAGAAAAAGGTAAGCTGTTAAATATTTGAGGCCGGTTTCCAGATATCTAGACTTTTTTTTGGTATTCGTTGGATGGCTCAAAAATACATGACCAGTTACAAGGAGTTTGTTTGTAACTTCTTCTTAGAGCAGTGCCGCCTTGCTCTAAACCCTGCATACAGTATGCTTATCAGATCCCATATTTATTGCATCTGCTCAGTACTCTGATTCATTCAAATTTCAGGTAATTGTAAACATATTTCTGTCCTGAAGATTTGGACATGATGTTGTAATCAAATGAATTATCAATTTGCTCTGGCAGGATTATTTTCTTTGTGGCTTCTCGCCTTGGTCTTTTTCCGATCGTTGAGTCATGAACACTCATATTAGCCAAGGGGAGAGTGTCCTACAGATCCTTGGATGTTACTCTGGGGTTCTTTGTGTCTTCCTGGGTGATTTGCCGGTTTGTTCTTGGAGGGATTTTGGTAGGAGGACCACTCCTGGGTAAAGTGACTGGTTTTGAACTTTCTCCGTTTGTCTGACAGTGAATTGGTGGAGCCCCACATCCTTAGAAATGGTTGTACAGTATAACCCTTTATAGACTGAAGAGCATCAATAACTGCTTTTCTGAGGTCCTTAGATTTATTTTGATCGTGGCCTGATGTATTTTAACTCACCTGTATGGTGAAGACCAAACTCGCAAAATGTCTGGTCTGTATATAGGGTGGGGCCTCCCAAACTCACACCTGAAGATCTACCTTATTATTTAAACACCTGATTCTAATTATCTCCCTTAATTTACCTTATTAAACCAGGCTTTCCCTTGCTTATGCCCTTCATAATGACTCTTCATTACTATTTGTCTAATTCATACATCATTTTGTTTAAAAAATACATCGAATTGGATCCTATAACTCCTATGTGATATTTAAGAAAAGATTGGTTTTGAGTCAAAAAGCTTATTATGGAAAAACTATGTAATTTCTGTAATTATTTGGGATTCACAAACTTTTTCTTGCCATTGTACATATATGCCAGTTACGTTGAAGCTCAGGGATATAAAGTAATTTGCCATATATATCACACATGGTTTGATTTTGTTTTTATGCCTGTAACTTCACATTTCTGTTTCTTATTTTGCAGTCTTCCCTCAAGATTTACCAGCAAACACAAGTGGAATACATACGTGTCAAAGAGGAGTGTGCAAAACGTGATCTGGGGTTTGTAGCATGTAATCTTTTCGGTTCTGTGCAATGCAAAGCTTCCCACTTTGTTGCTGCGTGTCTATGATCAACTCAAACAAGGGACTTGAGACATTTAATGTAGCTAGTTCTGTTGCTTTAGAAGAGCGTTAAACTGCACAGTGTACGGTTCGTGTTTTAATATGTATGCAGCAAAGAGCAGTTTTTCCTGGTAAGATTTTTTGCTCTGCACATAGCAAAACTAAATCTGTGTCCTATTTATTCATAAGAAAAGTGAATATATTAACAGAGTTGATCCAAAGAGGATCAGAAAGGTTCCCTCTATTTATAGCACTCAATGCTGGATACTAGTAGACGGACAATAGTAGTCCAACAGTTCATTGCTGTTAATTGGCCTATTGACCCAGTAGAACCGGAAAGATCAAAAAATAATTAGTTTTATTAAATTCATATACTGGTTAAAAACATATATGTACATTAAAAATCCCCATATTGAAGCGGCTAATAGAGCAGCCTTCAAAGGTAAGTAAATCTCTCTGAAATAGATTCAAGCCGCTCTCTATACACATCCAAGTATATTGCTTTAGTTGCTGCTCAGGTGAGCAGATAAACAGTGGCGTAGTTGATATAGCTGTTGTGACAGAAACCAGGGGATGGTAATAAATTCCGTATATAGGGCTCCCAGGATACTAGACAGTTTCTATCCTGTTTGGCCTGGGAGTGCAGCCTTATAATACATACACTCCATCCCACAGTTTGGCAAGCGCTGGAACTGAGGGATGAGAGATCCAGACCAGAGTTTGTCTGCTGCCTGATTTCTGTCACCTGTCATGCTAATTAGGAATCAGGTATGAAAGACTGATTTCCTGTTTGCTCTGGTCTCCCCACAAGAGCCAGGAGGCTGGAAGGCTGCTGAACTACAGAGGGGAGAAGCCTCTTCCCCAAACAGGTTCAATCTTTCTGTTCATTTGTGTAAGACTGCAAAAGTACCGTGTTTTGATGTTGGAAGTGGAAAAGCCACTTCCAACCCTGAGTCAGGGATATCTAAGTTAAGTTATCGCTCAGGTGAGCAGCTTTTGTTTTGATCTGTTTTCTGTTGTATGCACTGTGGCAGTCTCAGTGCCTGGGACTGAATAAACCAGGCATAGCCTGTTTAAAGGAACAGTACGTGACGCCTCATCATTTAACCTACCCTAAAAGACCGTGTTCTAAACAGTCCCGGACAAACGACGGAGCCCCGGAGTAAGCCGTTTGTCACACTGTGAAGGCTGTATCCATGATATGGTACATATGTTCCTAAAGTATAGGCTGAATATACCCATTAACCCTGAACAAAGATTCTAATAGGGAAATATCTCACACACAGTCAAAAATCAGCTAATGTGTGTATCCCATACTCATCAGACGATAACCAAATTCAATGTCAAATACAAGTGTTTCGTGATACATCCGATGGTAGAAACCTGCAGGGTAATACTTCTGTTCAGTATAGCTTACTATTATATTAGTAGGTAACATATACATAGAAATGCTGAGGGTGTGTGATGTAAAGAAGTAAGATAGTATCTTAATTATATACCAATCTCCGTGATATTAACCCACAATAAAAAAGCATGTGCAGTATATCATATCTATGTATATATACTTAGCCTTTCACAGCTACAATGTGCCTCTCAGTCTAATGACCAGTTAGAATATCATACCACAATCAATGCTGCAACATCTGGTGACTTAGTTACATATAAGAAGTGTGGTGTACACGCGAAACGTGCGTCGGGATACGTTGGACGTCACGCATGTGACGTCATCAGAAGTGGCGGCATCTTCCGACTCAGGCAGCAGTCAGGCTTGTATCAGCGGCTGTGCTTCACTTACCAATGACCCGCCATGGTCTCCTTTTGTAATAGATTCCCACTACACTATATGCTACACTAGTTACAATTCTTATACAGGCATACCCCACATTAATGTACGATATGGGACCGGAGCATATATATGTAAAGTGAAAATGTACTTAAAGTGAAGCACGACTTTTTCCCACCATGCATGTACTGTACGGCAATCGTCCTATACGTGCATAACTGATGTAAATAACTCATTTGTAACAGGCTCTGTAGTCTCCCCTCTTGCGCACAGCTTCGGTACAGGTAGGGAGCCGGTATTGCTGTTCCGGACGTGCTGACAGGCGCATGCGTGAGCTGCCGTTTGCCTATTGGGCGCGATGTCCTTACTCGCGAGTGTATTTAAAGTGAGTGTCCTTAAAGCGGGGTTTGCCTGTATGTAACTAAGTCACCAAATGTTACAGCATTGATTGTGGAATGATATTCTAACTGGCCATGAGACTGAGAGGCACATTGTAGCTGTGAAAGGCTAAGTGTATGTATGTATATATATGTATGTGGACTAACTTATCTTCTTTACATCACACACCCTCAGCATGTATATGTTGCCTACTAATATAATAGTAAGATATACTGAATAGAAGTATTACCCTGCAGGTTTCTACAATCGGATGTATCATGAAACCCTTGTATTTGACATTGAATTTGGTTATCGTCTGATGAGTATGGGATACACGCATTAGCTGATTTTTGACTGTGTGTGAGATGATATTTCCCTATTAGAATCTTTGTTCAGGGTTAATGGGTATATTCAGCCTATACTTTATGTAACATATGTACCATATCATGGATACAGCCTTCACAGCTATATCAACAACGCACTATTTATCTGCTGACCTGAGCAGCAACTAAAGCAATATACTTGGATGTATATATAGAGCGGCATGAATCTATTTCAGAGAGATATACTTACCTTTGAAGGCTGCTCTATTAGCCGCTTCAATGTGGGGATTTTTAATGTACATATGTTTTTAACCAGTATATGAATAAAACTTTATTATTTTTTGATCTTTCCGGTTCTACTGGGTCAATAGGCCAATTAACAGCAATGAACTGTTGGACTACTATTGTTCATCTACTAGTATCCAGCATTGAGTGCTATAAATAGAGGGAACCTTTCTGATCCTCTTTGGATTAACTCTGTTAATATAACTATATTACTCCCCCAAGCACCTGCTTAAACTAAAGTTCTTACTATTGTGCTTGGTTTTATATGGTGTAAGCGGTCTCATCCATCTATGTGTTATAAGAAAAGTGAATGTAATGAATGTACAACTTTGTTTAACATCTTGTGTAGTTTAGAAATCCTCATCGAGTTCACTTATTAAATGTTTTGACATCATTTAGGAGGAAGAAACTAGAAGCGAAGCTAAAGAAGATGGAAGGTAAGCTGCTCTACAGACTAATTTCTGTCCATAGCTGTTTTGTAAAAGTTGGCTTACTTCCCCTTGAGCACATAATTATTTTAAATAAGTCTTGTATCACCCTTATTAATCTTCCTCAGTTTTTTCCTATGCAGACACCTAGAAAAGCAATGTAGATGTCATGCAGTCTTGACACCTATGTCCCTTTCGATTGACACCTATGTCCCTTTCTTACAAAATTCTCTACTGATAAGTGATAGCTGCAATATTCGTTCCTCCGTTGGGTACGTGCCCCATACCAAACGCTACCAGAGCATTCGTTACTGGTTACCCTGTGCTTTTTGGGGTTGTGGTTTTGTTGACTAGACCTGGAAATAATGGCATGTTTAACCCTATATTATCTTGCAATACCCATTCAATACAAAAGGTCAAGTATCACTCGCTCCTCCTAATACATGTCATAATAAATCAGGGTAATAGCATAATGTAAAACTAGATGGGTGCACGAAGGGGAATAGACTAAACAGAGAAAAGATAAGCTGTTAAATACGAGAGAGAGAGAGAGATATGAATCCCGGCCTAAGTGTTGAAGTACATTTTTTGGAGAGCCACAATAAAGTAGTGTGTCTATTTTGGCCGCCATTGTATCCCGTATATATTTTATATTTACACACATACACACGTGTATTTTTAGAAAATTGCAGCTACGCTTTCCTTTTTGTTATATTATGGCCGTGGCCGTTATTTTTCAGCAAACAGTGTTTTCTTCTTCCTTTTTTTTTTATTAATTATTTAATTATTTAACAAGCCGCATTACTTCTGAGGTCCTTATTCAATGTGTTTGGGAGAAGTCTTCCCTCGGCTGGGGAAGAGATCCGTTTTATACAAATAAATGAGACTGCAATCGTCTCCAGCACATGGAATCTGCTTCACAGCATATTGAATAAAGGTATTATTATTGGACTACAATTCAAATAATAACTACCAGTTCTGAGAAATTAAAGTTAAATTAACAGGAGTAGGCCACCACTTTTTTTTTACGGTATTACGGTTATTTTTTTTTTTTTTTATCTCAGCGTTTCTAAATCCGCAGCATTGCCTATATGTCCCCCAATGGAAAACTCTGACAAGAACATTTTGCAAACTGAAACAAAACATTGCAGCATGCAAATACATAATGTTATTTCTTATGAAGCCAATCTGTATGTGGTTAAATCAACATAGTGATAAATATTTATTTTGTCTTCAGAGGTTTTTTTTCCCCATAAGCTTTCCTCTTTAGTCATATGTTGTCCCTTTTACCCCAGAGGCTGCAGCAAAGCATAATCAAGATTTTAAGCAGCTGAAGATGGAAAAGAAGGGTCTAGAGAGAGAACTCAAGAAGACGCAGGTACAGTATTATATTTCTTCACACACAACATACATGCTAGTTTCATTTGTCAACATCTTTGAAGGTTTCTTTATCTTGAATGTTTATTTGTACACAATATTTTTGAAATGTAGTTTTAAAATTGTATTGAGAGATGCACACTAATGGTGTCAATTTGCAGATTTTCTAATCTCTTTTCCATACTCAACATGTCAATGAAATGGGTGTCTTTTTTTATTTATTATTTTTTTTATTTTAGAATTTATTTACACTTTACATAAAATGTGATGTAACACGTTTTAACCTCATTTTCTTTGTCCTGTTTTGTATGAGTGCTCCACCTCCCAGAGTTTTATTTTTGGTGGCTATAAGGTCTGTTTCAGTCCCTCCCATCAGTATTCTTTGTCCTACCTCTGTCATGTTTCTTTCAGCGGTCTCTGCCATTGAGCCCTTGATTTCCTAAGGGAGCCTTCCTCCAGGAAGTTGTGGTCCCTTTGGCGGGGCTTTACGTTTGTATGCGCACATACTGCCCTGTTTCTTCTCTTCACCGCTTCCTGTCAGCCTGCGCGCTTCTACTGGAAGTGACGGACGCCGTAAAGATGGTTGCCTCGACAACCAAGTGGGAGGCAGTCGTTTAGCATGCATGGACTTAACACTAGTTGGTGGTCAGTAAGTCTTCCTCTTCATTCTCCATATCTGGGCAGTTTGGTTTTGCTACATGCTGCAGTACTCCTATGCTGTACAGCAAAGATCTTAGTAGCTGCAGGCAATTTGATTATTTTTCATTATTTTGTAGAGATTACTATTCTTTCTGCCCCAACTCAAGGGTGTTAAGGAACCTAGTCCATCTGACAAGGCTGTGAGACCTAAGAAAGCTTTAGAAAAAATTAAGCATTCATGTTCTGTAGTCGGCCTGTACCAGACAAATACAAAAAGAGATTAAGTATAATGATAACCCTGCTCAAATGCAGAAATGTATGCCCTGGTTTGAAGGCTCAATGCAAGAGACCTGATCAGCTTTTCAGCAAGTAAGTGAATCACTAAAACTTTCAGGGGAATTTTCAGAAGCAACAGAAAGGCAAGAGACGTGCTCTACTCTTGATACTTTTCAAGATACGCAATTTGATTCAGACACTGAATCATCATCTAAGGAGAAATGGGAAGTTGAGGAACAATATTCCAGTTTTTCACCAGCAGGAATAGTTACATTGATTAGGCTATGAGAATCTTTTTGGAGATTTGATGATGCAAAAGAGCCCATAAGAAAGCCAGAGCGAATGTTTGTGTGTACAAAAAAAAGGTGCAGTTTTCCAGTGCATGCAGCAAAGGATAAACTTGAAAAGGAATTGCAGTAGCAGATAAAATAAAAAATCTGGTGTCTAAACGTTTCCAACAGATCTATCCTCTTCGAGCAGAAGATTCCCCCACAGAAAAACTAACTGAAGTGGATCCTTCTATTGATAGGCTAAGGAAGAGAAGAGAATGCACATAATTCCCTGTGTTTAAGGAACCTGCAGACAGATAACCAGAGCGTTCTTACAAGCCAGCATTTTGATCAGATTGTATATCTAGTGCCCTAAGTGCCTGGCTAGCAGACATGGAAGATGATCTAGCCCCAGCTATGCAAAGACAAAAGATCTACCAAATGTTTCCTACACTCAAGCCAGCCATCGATTTTCCCATTGCAGCTATACAGTCTGACCATTCAGAAGTTAGAGGTTAGCCAAGAGAGAGGATGAGGGAGATTTAGAAGTGAACGAGAAAAAGCTCCTCCCATGCATTCTCTAAAAGCCAGAGTTTGACTATCCATCGCACCTTAAATAAGTTATGGTGGGTAAAAAAAGTGACCATCACTATCCATCACCAAATATCACTTGGATAGGAGGAAGAATAAAGGACTTCAGTACCAGGTGGTATGAAAGTACAACAGAGTTGGGTACTGCAGTTAGTACAAAGATGTTATGCAATAGAATTTGAGACGTTTCAAAAGGTGGCAAGCTGCAAGATTCGGAAGGAACCCTTCTTACAAGCCATATCAAGGTTTGTGGAAATGGGAATAATTATTCCAGTATCTGATCAAGAACAGTTCACAGGAACATAATTAAAACTATTCCTAGTTCTCAGAACCTTTACCAAATTGATGGTTTTCCCAACTCCACCCTTAGGACAAGAATCAATACAGTTACATCTGGATAAATGGCTGTTAAAGGCATCGTCTATAGAGATAATCAAGAAGTGTATATACACAGAGTTCTTTGGTTTCTTTCAGATCCTGGCTGGCTAATTAATTGTCAGAAAAGCCATTTAGTAACCTGTCAAAAGCCAAGTTTCACTGTACCATTGTAGATGCCGTAAATGTCAGTGACTCCGACTCGACGCAATAAAAAATAGGAATCACAATAAGTGAAACAATAAAGACCTTCGGTTTGATGTCAGCAGCAATCCAGGCCGTTTCATGGGCCCAGCTACACATGAGGGACTTGAAAAGAAAAGTGCTCCAGAATTGGGAAAACCAATGATCAACAGTAAGCAAAAGAATATATATTTTTCCAGTCACAGAATCTGAACAAGAACTTATAATGGTATCAAATGTCAGAAAATCTCCTGAAAGGGAAGCAATTGTCTTTACCAGACTGGATAGTAAAAGTAACAGATGCCAGGAGCAGTTGTACAACACCAATAAGTGTAAGGTCTTTCGACATCTCAAAGCTTATTGGGATAAGGAGCAGTGTTTGAAGCCATGAGAACATAGTCCTGTCAGGCATTCAGACCTGAACACATTGAGGTTAATGGCCGAAAATTGAATAAGCCTGCCCGAGAAAGTAGTTCAAACCATGTCCGTCTAAAAAATGGGGTGGGGGGAGAAAGTATAAGAAGATTTAGAAGACCTTTGCAAACTGGTGTCTACATTGTCTGATTTACCCAGAAACTGCTTCAGTTAGACAGATTTTAGATTTTGAGAAAAATGTATCCCCATGAATGTTAAAAGTGGAAATAGCAGCAATTGGTTCACTCTGGGGGAAGTCTCCCACAATAAGCCTTTTTAAGAGGAACCTAAAGAAATAAAACCGATTACCAGGATGCTACCCCCAACCTGGAACTTAAGTAATAAAAATGCTCTATAAAGAGCCTTTCTAACCATTTAGTAACATAACCTTTTGACATTTAGTAGCTGAGCGAGACGGGTAGGGGAAATCCAAGCGCTTTCCTGCATATCACCATACCTGGATTTTTATGTTCTGCAAATACCACTATACTTCTAGAATCCTGTTTCACAATGACAAAAATCAGGAGATTGTTCTAGCTTCATTATGTCCAGAGCCTCACAACGAGAAGGAAAAAATTGCATAACCAAGACTAAGAAAAATGGATAGTTTTTATTTGTTTTGTATAGAGGAAAACAGAAAAAGTGTCTGTCCTTATTTGCAAGATTGCTAAATGATACCATTACAGTGACATTTAAAGTCACAAACAAAAGACCACCACGAGAGAACTTAAAAACCCATTATAAAAAGCAATACAGGCATACCTCGCATTAACGTACGCAATGGGTCCAGAGCATGTATGTAAAGCAAAAATGTACTTAAAGTGAAGCACTACCTTTTCCCCACTTATTGATGCATGTACTGTACTGCAATCGTCATAGGTGCATAACTGATGTCCCGCTTGCGCACAGGTAGGGAGCCGGTATTGTTGTTCAGGACGTGCTGACAGGCGCAAGCGCGAGCTGCCGTTTGCCTATTGGGCGATATGTCCTTACTCGCGAGTGTACTTAAAGTGAGTGTCCTTAAACCGGGTTATGCCTGTAGAAACATTTTGGGCTGAAGATATGCAGAACCGTCTCCTTGATAAATATGCATACTTCTATTTAATACTACAACCATGACGTATCGTCTTCAGTGGAAGCATGATTTGGGCGGAACGTTTTTGAGGCAGTCGTTTCTTATAATACACACCTTAATTACTGCTATTACATCAGGCATCCACTGCAGTTTGGAAGATGAAGAAAAATTATTTTTCATACAAGTCAAATGCTATTTCTTCTAGTCCAAAAACGGCAGTGCAACAATATTGCCTTCCAAATTTTTTTGACCTATGTTAACGCTAATCTGGAGCAGTGCGTTATTTTTAGTTTTCTCATTTTCTCACCATAGACCTGCTATATAGTAACACTGGGGGGAGAATCCGGAAACATCGCTATATCCACCAAAAATAAAACTGAGGTGGAGCTGTCCTGCCAAAAGGGACAACAGACCACAGCTGTGCACTACCATAATTAGGCTAGAATAAATGAGATTTGCCAGTTAAAATTCACTTTTTTTTTTTTTTATTCACAGGAAAAGCTAAATGGTTTTCCGAAAGTGAAGCGCAATAAAGGTAAATCGTGCGTGTGCGTGTGTGCGTGCGTGCGTGTGTGTGTGTGCGCGCGTGCGCGTGTTTCGGTTTTCAATTCTATTTTGTTCGTGTATTTATAGCAATGAAAAATGCTCAGACCCAGATTGCAAATGAAGAGACTGTGAATGTTGACAAAAGTAAGTCTCTTAATAATTACTCTGGGATATTTCTAGAAATTACTTTACACTAACACTTGTTTAAAAGTTGGTGGTTATTTTATCTAGACTGGTTTATATAAAGGGCTTCTTATTTTTCTCCCACTTATTTGATGCCATTATTTGGGACCTCTTGGAAGCAAGTAATATAAACATATACATGTCTTTAATAACACATTTTGCAGTAAGACGATGCAAGATCATGGTTACATTCATATAATCCATGGTTTTCCAGCAGGGATTTGGCACTCATCCCTAAAGGGTTCGGTGCAATTTTTAGGTCACTTGAACATTGTACCAAATACAGAAGAATTTACAATGTATCCGATCCCAGACACGCTATTAGAGAGGGTTGGGGTTCCTTACAATGCATCTGATCTCAGACGCGCTATTAGGCCTCGTCCAGGCTCTTCGCTTGCGTACTGAGGCGCAGGGAAAGCGGTTGCTTTCCCTGGCCTTGCGGTTGCTTGCCCTGCGCGCCGGCTGGGGGCGGGCCAGTGGCGTCACGGAGCTGGTTCGCCCTCATTGGGTGAACCGCTCATGTGACCGGCCTGTCACACCGGCAAGCGGGGGAATTTTAAAATCTGCTAAGACCTACGCTTCCGCGCGCTTGCGGAAGCATAGGCGTGCCCCTAATAAAGCCGCTCTAATTGCGACTGTAGGGGCTGAGTACTGAGCGGGAGCGCGAGTCAGCACGCTTCAGCAAGCAAGCAGTTAACATGGCCGAGGCCTTAGAGAGGGTTGGGGTTCCTTACAATGCATCTGATATCAGACGCTATTAGAGAGGGTTGGGGTTCTGCAGAATTTGACAATATACTTATAGGTTTCCTTAACCAAAAAAAAGTTGCCAACAACTGATATGTCATTGAAATGTGTAGTCAGGCGTGTGATATTTTGCTGAACCTGTTTCATTAAGATACTAGCTGATATACCCGGCGTTGCCCGGAGGCAGGGAGGGGGCGGTGAAAGGCGGGGGGGGGGGCGTGTCAAAGGCAGGGGGGGGAGCCTCAAAGGCAGGGATTCCTCCCCCTACATTTCCTCACCTGGCAGCATGTGCTTGCTCCTCGTCCTGCCACTGGTTCTCTCCCCCATTCGTGGCCTCCGGCGACTCCCGGTGGCACAAAGGAGCTATTGCGTGGCCGCAACTCCCTGCCGCCCTCCTCCTGCTCCTCGGGGATGTTGACCGGGGTAGCGGCGTGTGGGGGTGGGGAGTGAGCCGTAGAGAGCGTGCTCTGGGCGGTGGGGGGAAGTGGTTGAGCGCCGGGGAGCGGGAGTCCTTCCGGAGGCTGCCTGCCCACTGCCTGTCCCCCCGCCGAGGAGGGAGGGAAGTGAGCGCCGGGGAGGGAGGGAAGTGAGCGCCGGGGAGGGAGGTGAGTCCTTCCGGGCGCCGCCATGTTAGCCACTCGGCGAGGCTGCCTGCCCACTATCTGTTCCCCCGCCGGGGAGGGAGGTGAGTGAGCGCCGGGGAGGGAGGTGAGTGAGCGCCGGGGAGGGAGGTGAGTGAGCGCCGGGGAGGGAGGTGAGTGAGCGCCGGGGAGGGAGGTGAGTGAGCGCCGGGGAGGGAGGTGAGTGAGCGCCGGGGAGGGAGGTGAGTGAGCGCCGGGGAGGGAGGTGAGTGAGCGCCGGGGAGGGAGGTGAGTGAGCACCGGGGAGGGTGGTGAGTGAGCGCCGGGGAGGGTGGTGAGTGAGCGCCGGGGAGGGTGGTGAGTGAGCGCCGGGGAGAGAGGTGAGTGAGCGCCGGGAAGAGAGAGTGAGTGTGACCGAGGGGGGAAGAGAGTGGCAGTTGGGTGACGTCAGAGCCACCAATCTGATTGGCCAGAGGCTGAGGACCAATCAGATTCACCGCAGATAGCACTAACCTTTCGATTTTATATATATATATATATATATATATATATATATATATATATATATATATAATTTTTTTTTTTTTTTTTCTTATTATAAAATGTTACGCAAAATCTGTTCTCAGACCTCCATATACAGCTTCGCTTAACAGCACAGCAGGGGCTTTCAGTCTCCCTCCTGTGGTCTTGTTGGGGCTCCTGACAACCATTAAGGTTATTTTAATATAGATACTCTGTATGAGAAGTAACATTTTGTCTGGTATGAAATACAATTGATACTATTGTTACTGGCCTCCTACGTCACTTGCTAGCTATATGGCATATAGAGTAGCAATATCTTATATACTAAGTATCTGTATACTGCTACATCTAAGGACACCACATGTGTAGTGACCATATTAACTCATTACTGTTGGGCTGCGCTTATTGTGCCGGCGATAACGACGCGACGTCGCGTCAAAACAAATGCATTGCCGCCATCGCTTGCGCTTATCGTAAGCGCGGCGTGACGGCTTGGTCGCGATCGCTGAAAGTCATCTCAATTATTTTTTCCCAGCGACCGCAGCCTGACGTCACAGTCGCCAGCACTAAAAGCGTAGCCTCAGATGGCAGCAGTTCCACCTGACCATCTATCTATCCAGTAATACAGCAGCTTTTAATTGTATCTTATTCAGTACTTTGTCTACAGATATTTACTAGACATGCGTATAACATTCACTTGGACAGGTTAATCCTCCATAATAGCTGCAGGTTCTGTGCTTTACGCACGTTTTAATAATACATTTCTTTCTTTCTAAGTGATATTATTGTACAAGCGCATTTAGTTCTCTAGTGAATTTATTTTACTATTAATAATATTAAGTTAATTTTTTATTATTACTCACTACTCACCCCCAATTGACTGCAATACACCATGCTTTTTTCTTTCTCCTTTGTTTAGTTTTTAAATTAATTTAATGTGCTTCTCTTGTACTTTTATTTTAAGGAAAAATTAAACTTCTGTTGGAAGAACTTTGGGGATGTGTAGACTGCTCAACAGATAAAAGCCAGAATGACCTAAAGATGTTAGGTGAGACCTTGCATTTATTTTAAACTTGTTTTTTTTTTTTTTTTATTTCAAGTAATAAAATAATATTGCTGGTAAATGATCAGTCTAATTTCTGCTTTTCCTAATTTGTGTCAGAGGATCATCTCCACAGAGTCACAAAGGTCAAAGCTAGCAAGCTGGTGAGAGACGGTAGGTATTAAATGCAATAATTTGTTGTATATGCATTGTAGCAATGAACATGCAGAGTGTGTTCTCACTTTTGAATTAAGAATGCAAAGGCATAACACATTCATGAGCACATTACCTTTGTTTTTTTTTGTTTTTTTTCAGAAAAAAGTGGAAGAAAAGGTAGAAAACAGAAGAGCTCTGATGAAGGCAAGATGCCTCCTAGCCATAGCAGCCCTCTAGCATTAGGTCCGATGCTGATCAACCCTGCGCCATTACCCGTTATCCAGGCGCCGTGCCAACCTAACAGAGGCAAAGAGTCAAAGGCGAACAAGAGCTTTGATGAAGCTGTGCCAGACTGCAATGGTGACAGCGCCTTTTACGAGGATAAAACCACAGACCTTTTTGTCCCCAGAGATTTGATAGATAGCAACTCGGAGTGTTCTGATATTGAGAACAATGAGAGCGATTATTTCCTGGAAATTCTGGACTGGGCGAAACCTCTTCCGCCTCTCTTGTCTCCAGTACGGTATTCACCATCAATCACACAGGTGGGTCTGGATTATTGAAATTTGCCATATTTGTAATTAACAAAAGTGTTGGTCACCCTGAAAGAAACGTTCTGAGGAAGGTTGTCACTAATCGAAACTTTGGATTTCTACTTTGGCTCATATGTAACAAAGTGCTTTTCTTTCCCAGTGCCCACAACTTTCAGTTTTTTGATCTGATCAAATGTGACTTTGGGGGACCTGGCAAGGATCCTCTGGGCTGTGATCACCGATGCTACAGTATTACTATTACATTTTCCATTGGCTATTAAGAGTGCACTTCCTTGCAATCAATCTAAATTATATAGCATATTACAATGAGACTTGAGATACTGCAGCAGGCTTGACATCTGTTCTAACAAATGTTTTTGTTTTTAAATATATACAGAAGAGGTATTGTCTTTGCATAGAACAGTCTCCTGGGAGATATGTGCAAATCCTGTAAAACTATAAAATCATTCTAATAAATATGGGATGAAAAACCCACAATTGAAATAGGGAATGCGTAACACATACAAATAGAGCAGGTGATCCATCATTCTATGACGGCCCAACCAATGGGTGTTGCATGACTATCAGCAATTTCGTCCAATTTTAAGCTCAAAGACCAGCAGAAATATAAAAATGTGTAGAAAATTAACCATTTGAAGTACAAAGATTTAACTTTTTGGGTCAATAGGTGCTTACCGAAGACGTTACTGAAACATAATATGAAAGCTGTTTGAGCTCCCTGACATTGGCATATTTGGTCATGAAAATGGCATTGTCTGTGTCTCTGTGTCTCTGTGTCTCTGTGTCTCTGTGTGGGTCTCTACACACACAAGCACACACACACGCTGGAGCTCTAGACACACAACACAGCACCTCTACACTCACAACACAGCACCTCTACACACACACAACACAGCACCTACCAAAGGGATATACCAAATAAGTATACATGGGAAGGATGTTGATCCAGGGATTAATCCGATTGCCAATTCTTGGAGTCAGGAAAGAATTAATTTTTCCCCTTAATGGGGTTTTTTGTTTGCCTTCCTCTGGATCAATAAGTAAGTATAGATATAGAATAAAGTATCTGTTGTCTTAATTTAGCATAGGTTGAACTTGATGGATGTACGTCTTTTTACAACCTCATCTACTATGTAACTATGTACACACACACACAACACAGCAGCTCTACACACAACACAGCAGCTCTACACACACACACAAACTGCTGCTACACATACAGCACAACACACACACACACACTGCAGCCACAAGCAAAAATGCAGCCACTTATTAAACTTTGCACTCCCCCCCCCCCCACCTCTACACACAACACAGCACCTCTACACACACCCCACATACACACAACACTGCACCTCTATGCACACAACATACACACACACAACACTGCACCTCTATACACAGCACCTCTACACACACCCCAGATACACACAACACTGCACCTCTATACACATCACCTCTACACACAGCACAGCACATATACATACATACATACATACATACATACATACATACATATATACATATATATATATATATATATATATATATATACACACACACATACATATACACCCATAAACACTGCTGCTGACAAGCACACACTGGAGCTCTATACACACACACACACACACAGCACCTCTACACAGATATACAACACAACAGCACACACACTGCTACTGACACACACAAACTGCAGACAGCCACTTACTTATTTGCAGACCCCCCTCCCCCCCAATCCCCTGCCCTGTCTCAGCTGTTCTGAAAGCTGATTGGCTGGAAATAAATAGATTGAAACTGCACTTTGCAAGCTGCTAAAATTCCGGGCATTACTGATTGGTTAAAATTCCGAGCATTATCCAATCAGAGAGCAGGGTTTTCATAAATGCCCTGAATTTTTACTGCTTTAGCCTATAATATTAAATATCAAATTATGAGTAAAGAATAATTTGGCAATTTAAAAAATGCTGTTTTGTTTTGCCTTACGTGCATTTTTAAGAATATTTGGCCAGCCCTGTCTCATAAATGATATTACCCAAAAATGCTTTTTCTTGGTTTAGAATGCAACAATGCATTACTTTTTAATAATTAATTGCTGGTGGTCATGCAACAATGTTTTTGTTTTTTTCCTCTCCTTTGGTTGCCTCACTTGGAATGACCACAATACATGTCTCATTTTGATGATTTTTTTAAAAAAAAAATCAAATCTGTTTAATGCTATTTTTTTTTTATATTCTGAAGGAGGATTTGTTTGGAGAATATACAGATTCCAGCGACGAAGATCGAGGCAGCAGCACAGAAAGACACTCCCCAAAGATTCTCCTCAATGGCACCATTGAATCGCTCCAATCCGATATAAACAGAGCCTGTGCTCCAGAACAAACAGATTCTGTTAGTTGCTTGCACACACCAGACGTTTTTGAGAAGGTGACTGAAATAGACAATGGTTCAGACTGCATCAATGTAAATATTGCAGTTGCTGTCCCTCCAGAAAACGTAACGAGCAAAACCGCAGCTTGCCCTGCTTCTGAGAATCTCAAACAACACAGCATGGCAACAGAAATGCAGCAAAACAGGGGAGCAATATTGGATGATCCTGTTGCATTGCTGCATTCAGAAGTTATGCAAAGTGAAGATGGTGCTTGTTCATCCAATAATATATTGACTGTGTGTAAAGATTTGAATGCAACTTCAGTGTCTCTATGTTCAATGGATGTTACATCATCTCCTTTATTGGATACAAGAGATTGCAATGACGACTCTTTAGTATTGCAGTCAAAATATCCAGCCAATGTTTCAGATATCAGTACTGATAACTGTGAGAGTAATGTCACAGACAGGTTTGATAAACCTACACTGACTGAAGAAACCTGTACAAAAATCAGTTGTATGACGGATGCTGAACCTGTGCTTGATGAGTCTTTTAAGTCATTGCCTTCTGAAGAAAGGTCCATAGTGTCTACCAATGAATTTGCTGTCCAGGAAGATGTGTCAGAAGAAATGCATGTGCTAGTGCAGTATGAGGATGCCGCCTGTGCAGGGAAAGATAATTTGGACTTCCAGGACAATTTACAAACACAATTGGTTGATCCAGTGCAATCCAGTGATACGTCTATAAACCATAGTGGCCTCACTGCACTGGAATCTCTGTTACAGGAATCTGTTGAGTCTTTGCAGCCCAACAATATTTCCAAGGCCGATGGCTTACTTGAACAAGAAAAATTGTTGGCACAACAGCATGAATTTATTTATGAGAATAATTCCTGTGTAACTAAACATGATCGGAGGAGCCAGGATAATTTGCCAGTGTTACCAATACAGTCAGAAAGACTTGCAACATGTGACGAGACTAACTTATTGAGTATAAATGTAGCCATACATGAGCAGTTGGCACAAAAAAATGGTAATTTGGAGAATACAGCCATTAAAGAGAACAGATTACCAGAACATGTCCATTTTGAAGAGTTCGAGAAAAGTGTGTCAGTTGTGTGGGAAGAAAAGCAAGTTATGGAAGAACATTTGTCAGATGCCACTGTAACACCTGCATCTAAAGACATTGAGGAAACTTCAGAGCAATTGGGCACCTGTTCTTCTTTAACGTTTAGCGATGCACACACTGTCAAACATATTGATGAATCTATGGAATGGGAAACTACAGACACAAAAGATAATCTTTCAAAATCTGGGTTACAATTGCTGGAACAACATAAATCTACAATACCGAATAAATGGGGAACGTCTCCTGTTATCAGCAATGATGCTAAACAACAAACAAATATTAACCATGACCAAACTGAAAAAGATTCTGAAGCTGAAAAGAAGTTTGCATCCACTTTAATTTTACCAACTGATCAAGATTACATGACCCGTCCCATTATCTCTTGCAACACAAGGAATATTAATTCTGATATAATAGGACATTCAGAAAGACAGCTGCCACTAAAACAAGAAATCCATAGTGAAAGCCAACTAAGGGTCTTGCCTAAATCCCTCCGTGTCGGAGAGGAAGATTCTTTGTGTAGTAGTGTAATAGGCACTGACATATTTGCTTCACTCTTTGAAATTCATAGTGGGCGGGAAAATGAGAAACAGGACTGCGGAAAGGAGACAGAGAAGCAAGTTCCTGAATTGTCAAATACAGACCAAAATGAGGAAACAATTGAAAGTCTGGATTGCAGTAACCCTACATCTATTGATAGCATATCAATTGAAGAGCAGACTGCAGACATATGCACAAACCTTCGCCATGAATCACATGCAGAAGCTGAAGTTGAACACTTGCATGAAACGGATAATGTAGTGGAAGATGAACAAAGCGATATCTCTTCTACAGATGCTGCCATACCACGGTCTTCTCGTACAGTTTGTAACAAACTACAGATTTCTCCGGTGGAAGGAAAAATGAATGAATCTGAGCTACTGCCAATACAGTCGGTCACTTCTAATAGGAACAATACAAGGGATTCCCAACCCGTATCTAGCAATTTTGAAAGCATGGATGGTTCTTTAAAAAATGCGGCCAAAGATAAATCGTTTATTCCTTTGTGTGACAAACAACCTCAAAAAAATTATTTGCATAGGGAGCCTAAATGCACTGCTGAATCTAATATCCTCCTGCCTTGTGCTAAAGGAGTTTCTGCAAGATTTAGGGAGACAGTGGGGAAAGGGATTTACCATGACACCTGTGTCTCTCCAGTTGCAGATCGCAATTCTTACTTTTGCAAAGATAGCAGCCAGATAGCGGAGGACAATCCAAATACAGAAAATGAAAAGTATCCTAGGGAAGTGGCAGATAGTAAGGACACAAAAGCAGACTTCATAAACAATGATCTGCGTGAAGCACTTACACAGCTTAAAGTATCTTGCACTGGGTCAAATGCTGAAGGTTCACCCGACAAAATTCTCCACTTAGTACCTGTGAGTACTGATCAATTTACCTTGAAAAGTGCAGACAAGATGGTTAACCCCCTCAAGGAAGATAATTTAAAAGTGATGCCTGTACTAACCCAGAAAGAGTTACAAAACCTTGAAGCGGAAACATCAAAGAAGGGTAGTGACGTAAGGATTACAGAAGTGTTTGGGGAGAAGCATTTGAATATGGGCAAAAGTAAGGTTCCTGTAGATAGTGACGAATCGGAAGATGAGTTTTTTTTACGTAAAGTAAACTATGCAAAGATCTCTAATTCAAAATGTCTGTCTAAATCCACTGCAAGTATAAGTGATGATTGTGAAATCCCATTGATCAATACAGTTAACAATAATAGCACTGGTCACTTAGAGAAGGAACGTCCACCAAAGATGGCTACATTTGCTGAAGTATCCCTCGACTTGAAAAACCAAATGCCTAAAATAGAAGATAACCAAGATAATGTTTCAAAAAGTAAAAACATGCAAAAAGATGAACTGAAATGCAGTGAATTTCCCAGTGCAAAAATACAGTCTGATGGTGAAGCCCAAAGAGAGCCAGATTGTAGGTTATTTACAGAACGCTGTTCTCCGCGGATCATTTCACTACCAGAGGTGACCGTCTCCAATTGTGCTGACGCCGAGAATAACCCAGTAGTCAAACACCACAAAACCGTTTCTGTAACATTGGTGACAGACCACATTGAAGAACCCACTTATGGAGAAAATACAGAACAACATCCATCTGATGACCGAGAAAAGAAAGGGTGTCCTCTACAAGAATCAAATGGGCAACAGGTTGTTTTTTCTTTTTCTGATCATTTGCAATCGGAACAAAGTAGCAGTGTTACAAAAGCAGCCAGTAGTGTTGCTCAAGAAAGCTGCAGAAAATCACTTCCTGGAAAAAACTTGATATGGAATTTTAAAATGTCCGACGATTTTATTGATCCCCGAGAAGCTTCTGTTACTTCTGAACCACACAAAAGCCTTTTTGGACAGTGCAGCGTAAATCTAGAATTAAATCTGAAAAAAATAGATGGGCCCAACAATTTGGCAAATGCGATGCCTAATACTTCAGCGGGGAGAAGAGAAAACCAGCCTTTACATAATGTTTCTCGCGTTAGAACAAATTCTCAAAACAGTCAAATGGGACAGACCGTGTTAGCAAACGCTGACACATCTACCAAAACAAAATATTCACCTGAAACAATCAATAAAGTAAGATCAGAAATGGGTCCACCACTGCCACCATTATTGCCCCCTCTGTTGGCAACTCCTCCAAGAAGTCTGCGCCCTGTGTCCCCCTTTATGTCTTCCTCAAGTCGTTCATCCTTGCCGTCTCCTCTAGATGACCTGATTTCTCCACTGCGGGACACTCCGGTTCTGCCACTAATGTCACCGCTATCTGACCACCTGAGATACAAATCTCCTCTGTTTACCACACCCTCCCCCACAGAGAACACAAACAGAAGAATTCTATCTTCACCTTTGCAGTTTTGTGCGGCGACCCCAAAACATGCCCTTCCAGTGCCTGGGAGGCTGCCTCCCTCTGCAGTCGGAAGCTCGACGCCCCACGTTCAGGAAAATTCTGTGAAAATCTTGGACACTATGTATCCTGAGTTGTCAGCACGAGCAAGAACCTTGAACATACTCAAAGGCAACATTCAGCTCAACAGGTGCTTGCCTGGAGACGGCAAAAGTTTGCCTGTGCCTATTAGCCAGATAACCGGTTTTAAAGCCATTACATCCACTTCAACAGCTTTCATTAAAACGGGAAGCAACTCAAATTCAAAAATGAATAGTAGCAAAGACAAACTAAGGGATTGCCAAAGTCTAAGGCCTTGCAGCAACTTTATTTCAGAGAATAAAAGGGGTATGAATTCTGTCCCCATGCCAAAAAGCGCCAAACGATTACGAATGGATAGCGAGTCCCCAGTCACGGAAAATATTAAAGACTGTTTCACAACTCCTGTCAGTAGGAATCTGGACGTAGAAATACCGGACGAGTCTTGCAACACTGACTGTGATTCTGAGTTGCCTGCACACATTGCGGAAGGCACAGATGCGAATGAAGACGCAGTGAAAAATGCACTTAAAAAAGTAGAAGCGCTGTGCTTTGACCTTCTACCTGTAATTCGGAGCCATGTTCATGTGGGAAATATTCCCCAGGTTCCAGTGATGAGAGACGAGGAGAAACAAGTCATTGCTGAATTTAGCAGTGTCAAAAAGGTAAGCTGCTCTCTTGCCGTTCAGAGGTGCACAAAACTACTTTGTGTACACAATTTGCAGATGGTATTAATAGATGAATGCTGCTACATACAACATTCCAACATTTTAATACACATGCTGTAGGGTTGACCAGTCTGATGCTGGTCAAGAACTTTATGTATCAAATGTAATTTTACAGTCGCAAAAAAAGCAAAACTTTAAATCTCTAACTTTGCATGCCTAATATCACTTAATGGATTTCTCAAACAATCAGACATGATACCATACTAGAAAATGACATTTATGACAATGTTAGATTGGCATGTAGATATGAACAATTTGAACTCTGTAAACCAAAGAGAAAAAACGCTACTTTAAGCCTCTTATTTCTTTTTCTCTTCCATTCTTCCTTTGTAGAACTGGTTCAGCTGCATTTACAATAGAAGCAATTAGACATTGAGGTTTTTTTTGGGAGGGGGGGGGGGTTGGGGTGTTGGTTAAATTTGATATGGGCTTGTGGGTTTGTCAACTGATATTGTCATTTTATATGCAGACTCAATTGTACAATTGCATACGTTTTTAATTATCGCCCAGTATGTCAATATATTTCCCTTATAATTTATGGTAATAGGCCTTGCACAACACACACTTTATTTTCCCTATGCTGCTAAATTGAATAGATATATCCAGCAGCTTTGATGCAAGAACATAAATCTGAATTCAGTGTATGTAATGTGTATTTCTGAATTGTATACAGGATTTAGCAGAGCCTTTTCTACATGCTATTCTAAAGAAACTGAAGACTGAAAAGGGTTCCTTGGACAGCAAGTATCTCCAAGCTCTCTGCAGAGTTTACGTAGGGATGTGTCGTCAGCTTGGAGACCTGGAAAGAGCTCGTCTTCTCTGTTATAATATACTTAAGGAAGGTACGGAAGCAATGGCCTTGTAAAACTGTGTTAAGGTAGTTTTGCTAAAAGAAAACCAGTACACCTTTTCAACCTCAACATTTTTCAAGGGTCACTGTAACAATTTAATGAATAACTAACTAGATGTGTAATATACAGTACTTGAAAGGTTTAGCTGTCTAACTTCTAATGCTTAACCGTTACACGAGATTTTAGGGTTGAACTCTTTGAAACTACATCACTGTAGTTCTTGTTCCCATTTCACTATCTTGTGAGTTCAACTTTCTACCAAACCAAGTATAAACTGTGGAGCAGGATAATGGCACCATGTTAAAATGTTGCATTGAAATGTCTAAATATAATTGTAGTCTGAATAGTTGACATTTTGAATTGGCCAAGTGCACTTTCAAAAGCTTGTATTGGTTCTCTGTTTATTATGTGATTGTACAACAACAACAAAATAGATAGCAACTGTAGTGCCCAAAATTCAGAGGGTGCCACTTAAGGTATCGCAAATTAACTAAAATGTATTGGCATAGCTTCCATTCCTAAACTTTTTATATTTATTCCAGTTTAGTAGATGTTATAGATTACTTTTAATACCTCCTATTGTCAATCTTGATGCACATTCTTCCCATTGTTGGTTGTCATTACACTAATAGAAGTTTAATTTGAAAATTCAAAACCTCAGCATAACTAGGTGCGTAGAGATTCCCAAAATGCATTGAACATGGTTGCAAAATTATTCCTGGCAAACCGGTTCACATTTCTACCATCAAATACCAATGAATCGCTGCTCTGTCATACAATTTAATCTCATGATGCTATATCCCATCGAGACCCTGAAATTAGGCTTTTGCTGAAAAACTAAGGGATAACGTTCACTCTCAAAAGCCCTATTTTGGGTCCTTTTGCGAGTAAGCACTGAGCTGCAACCTTTTATGATTTAAAAAAAAAAAGGGGGGGGGGATCCATGTGCATGGTTTGCCATTTGTGCGAAAGCTTTGCAAAATTTCTAGCATACACACTGGCTCTCCCACACCTCCCTTACTCCTCCCATCTCCCTGCTCTGAGTGACAACAACCTCTTCTGCTCCCGTTCCCCATCTCATTGCTCTAACAGAAACCTGGCTCTCACAACATGACACTGCAGTGGAGGCTGCAGTCCTATGTGGTCTCTCACACCCCACACTCCAGTGGCCGCTGCGGAGGGATAGGTAGTCTCCTCCCGCAACCAATATCGGCTCTATCCCATGCCTCAATCAATCTCTTGCTTTCTCTTCCTTTGCTGTTCACACTGTCCAACTTTTCTACCCTCTTTCTCAGAAGGTGACTTATCTACAGACCACCTACCTCTACATCAACATGCACCTTCCTCTCTGACTTTAAATCCTGACTTTCCTTCTTTTTCACCTCTGACTCTCCTATCTTTTTACTGGGGAACTTCGACTGTCTCATGGTCTCTAAGTTTCTTTTCCATCTCACATTTAACCTCCTCTTTTGGTTTCCACCAATGGACATAGAGTTGGAAGTTTTTTAGCTGATCTTCTCTCTTC
The DNA here is from genome assembly GCF_040206685.1 of Ascaphus truei. Taxonomy (NCBI): domain Eukaryota; kingdom Metazoa; phylum Chordata; class Amphibia; order Anura; family Ascaphidae; genus Ascaphus; species Ascaphus truei. Next base: position 251,317,123 of record NC_134484.1, read on the forward strand.
CGTCTAGCACAGGGTTGCGCAAACTTCTTAAACTGCGCCCGCTGCCCGGCAGCTGCAGAGATCGTGCCCCCCCTCCAAGGACTCGGCGTCAAATGACAGAGCGGGTCATGTGACGTCACATGACCCACTGTGTCATTTGACACGCATTGCCATGACGACACATGACATTACCCCGCAGTGTCATTTGATGCTGTGTCGCCGAAGACCCCGCAGAGACAGGTAAGGGAGTTAGAGGCCTCACGCCTCCCCTCCACCCCCAACCCCGCCTCCAGTATGCGCACCGCTGCTGTAGCACATGCCCTCTCGATCCTATCCCTCACACCTTATCAGAGCTGTTCACCCTGTCTTAGGCCTCGGCCATGTTAACTGCTGGCGGAAGCGTGCGGAGGCGCGCTCCCTCTCAGCACTGAGCCCCTACTGCCGCAATTAGAGCGGCTATAGTAGGGGCTCACCTGCGCTTCCTTAAGGGAATTTAAAAGGTCTTAGGGGAATTTAAAATTCCCCGCTTGCCCCCTGACGGCCCGCTGACAGCGCGTGCGGTAAGCAACCGCAAGGCCCGGGAAAGCACCCGCTTTCCCTGAGCCTCAGCGCGCCTCAGCGAGCCAGCAGGGAGCATGGACTCAGCCTAAGTCCCCATTCTCACCCACATGTTCAATTCCTCCTTGTCCTCTGGCACATTCCCCTTTTCCTTTATGCATGCAGTGATCACACCTATTTCCAAAAACAACTTACACCCTATGTGCCGTACTAACTACTGCCCTGTATCCCTCCTGCTGTTTGCCTCCAAATTGCTAGAACATCTTTTGTTCTCAACTTTCTTCATTTCCATGCCTTCCTGGACCCTTTACTATAGGGCATTCCTACAGCTCACTCAACAGAGGCAGTGCTTACTACAGTAGGCAATGATCTACATGAAGCAAAATCCCAACGTTACTTTTCCCTACTAATCCTACACAATCTCTCTGCTGCTTTTGATACTGTCGATCACTTTTCTCTTGCATATTCTAAACTCTTGATATCCGCAACAAAGTTCTATCCCGGTTTTCATCTTACCTCCCACATCAAACATTCTTCGTCTTCTGTTGATCTGTCTGCTGGTGTACCTCAAGGCTCTGCTCTGGGACCTCTCATTTTCTCTCTCCACTCTATCACTTGGTGACCTCGTCAACTCTTTTGGCCTTAGATCTGCGTATAATCTGCATTGAGATGATACCTATCTATTCACCCCTGCCCTCACCTACAATCCAGTCCCAAGTCTGATTCCTTTGTAATATTTCCTAGGTCCGCACTTTCCCCTGTCAATCTACTAAAACTCTAATGCATGCCCTTACCCTCTCCTATTTGGATTATTGTAACATGTTGCTAACAGGCCTCTGAACTTTCTCCTTTGCAATCTATCCAAAATTCTGCTGCTAGAATAATTTGATGTTCTCTCAAACCAGTCTCTGCTCATCTCCTACTTAAATCCATCTCCTGGCTTGCCATCAAATTTCGAATCACCTACAAAGTTCTCCTTACCTTCAAGGCCATACACTCATTTTCTCCTCCTTACATCTCAGTTTCGATATCTAACAATGCTCTTACTAATCTCCTATGCTCTACCCATAACTCTCTCCTTTCCACCCCTTTCACTTCTACTGCTTTCTCACCTCTAAACCTTTTTCCCTCACTGCCCTTTACCTCAATCCGAATATGCCAAGCACCATATCTCCCCACCTTTAAGTCGAACCTTTAAAATGTCCCTCTTTAAATAGAACATTTCAATAGTCTAGACTCGTGGCTACTGCCCCACACTCAGTTGCTCCTACCAACCATTGTTGCCAATCACTGCCATCTATTGCACATATTCCTTAACGTGCTGTCTCCCAACATACCACTAAGGCTACGCTTATAGTACCCACGACGGTTGCGTCAGGCTACAGTCGCTGGAAAAATCAAATTGAGATGACTTCCAGCGATCGCGACCAACCGTCGGCGGCAATGCATTTGTTTTGACGCGCCGTCGCCGGCACTATATGCGCAGCTTTAAGTCGTAAGCTCTCCGGGGCAGGGATTTCCTTTCCTACTGTCTGATTTTGTTTGTTGCACTTATTGTATCATAATTCCCTTTATTGTCTCGTTTGTATAGCGCAGAGCACACTGTGTGCACTATATACATAAAGTATGCATACATAAGTTGAAAGATGACTTTACAGCATAGCACAATACTGTTTTTACACACGGTGAACAAGAGATCCTGATGGCCTTAGTGTGGCACTCTGACACTACTTTGATTTGAGAGTGCTGAGGAGGGACACATCGTAAGGGAAATACTGTGTTTTTATGTGCGAATGGGCCAGAAGAAAGGATGATAGATCCTGAAATGTTGCTCTCCTTCATAGCTGCCGTTTCCTGGACTTTTTGCATACCAATAGACATGTGATGTGTATCCCATTCTGTTCAGTAATCCATGTTGTTAGCATATCTATATGTTGCCTCTCTCCTCTTCATATACGTTGACGTTTTTGAATGCCTAGATAGTCTCAGCTCTGAAGACTAGTGTGTTACCGTGTCTGTGTCACTTTTGATAGTTATATTATGATACAAGTTTTTTTTTACTTCATATGCATTTTTCTACTAATATAAAATATATTGATGGAAGATAACGGATTTCATAGATTTCTTGGTTGAGTGCAGGCTACCTATATTATATACTATGATTTATATTTAGGGTTTCAGGGCCCTTGTTCAGAGTTATCTATTTTGTCTTTGGTGGTGCTGGCTGTCATTTGTTTAGACTATACAAATAAAGTATACATTGAAAAAAAACTGTATTGTGCTATGCTGCAAAATCAGCCTTGGAAAATGTAGTTATTGCATATTCTGATGGATATCAATATCGCAACCTCAGTTTTTAGGAATTTAAAAAAAAACTGCTCCTGATTTTGTTTTCAATCTCTCCACTCCTTCCCATCCAGATTACCCAGAACCTGACAAGTTGCTCTTGTTCATATTAAACACATGGAAGGATATATTCTCCATGCATGGAGTGATCAGTAAGGCAATGCAGGCCCTTCTTAAGCACCTTGCAAAAGGAGATGTTCTGACATGTCTGAGTGCTTATCTGAACTGGGAGAAGGTAAATTCAGCTGTTCTTCTTCTGTGAAATTATATTTTCTTTCTTGAAATAATTGCGGCATCACATTTCTAAGCCTGAAGAACGTTAACGTCTTAGACCTATAAATTGCTGATTATATATACATTTTGTGATGCTGGCTGTCTCCCCTTTCCAGAGCCCACCTGTAAGTGTAAACATTGTCCTGTCGAGCGTGTTGATGGCGATACAGTTCTGTGCGGATATGAAATTTCAACCCAGCGAGCAATTCGGAGAGGATTTGACTGACAGCATTTGGGAATACGTGTTTGCTGTTGACCTCTTGTGTTGCCATCACAAATGGATGTGGACACATGACAATGTCATAAGGTACCGTTGCTCTAGCGCCTCCTTGCCATTCGGCTTCTTCCGCTTTGCTCAGGTTGCCGCTTTTTCTCAGCTTTTTAAAAGCGCAATATTCTGTACTTTTTATTGAATTGCTTTATTTTGACCACAAAGTGTCAAATATTGCTGTTTTTCTGCCATGGACAAATATTTTCGAGTAAACACTTATTTGTTTATTTTTTTGGTTACTTTTGCGATTTTCCTAAAGCTGCTGCTGCTGCTGCTGCGTTCAATTTTTGTTTTGTTTTTTGTGTGCGCCTGAACTGAAAGCAGAATGTATGTTTGTGCCTTTTTGCAGCCAGGTTTTCAAGTCTAAATGTAAAAAGACTTGAACATAACTGAAAATATGAAACGGCTGATAAAAAGTCCAACATAGAGGAATTGTAGGTTTTGTTCCACTACCTAGATCGCTTTTATAAACAAAGTCCTGTGACTCAGAGCGATTATTGCGACAGATTGAGTATCAAGTATCGCAAACTCGAGCATAGTGCCAAAACTGGAAAATTGCATCGTTTTCACTGCTGCATTTTGCATCGATTGATCAATGTACTTTGCTTCGCATGCCACCCAGTCTGACATTTTGGGAATGGTTGCAGGAGGAGTTGGGAGACAGTGCGCAATGTGTTATCAGATGTAACAAAATTCGTACATGTTTTGCTGGCTCAAATTTGTGCAAACAAAAGTTTGAGATATAGCATTCTAAATTTACTCCAAATAACTGGAGAGTGAACCAAACCTTTCCTTTGGTCTGCATTTGTTGCCTTTGCACACCACGCTTAGTGTATGAAACAATTGATTTCTTCAGGGTTTTTTCTTTCCTTTTAGTAAAGAGCTTTGGCCCATTTTGGATAAGTGGGTGAAACGTAAAAAAGGCTACGTGAATATCGCTTTCATTCCTGATATGATTGTCGCAACTGTGCTCCGTCTTGTTGGTAAGTTGATTGTTATAAGCTCTCTCAGTGGGCAAATGTTCATCTTAATGAGCAAAGAGTTGGGAGACCGACGACCGTGAATTTAAAAAAATGTATACTTTTAAACGGACTAATTAAAAAAGATCAAAGGAGTAGGAATGAAGCTGCTCAATGTTCGGTGTGTGTGTGTATCAGTTTAAAGCAGCATGAAGAAACACAGTACCTACTAAAAATAGGTAAATGAGGTAGGTTAACATCCGCCCAGTCCTTCTCTCCCTACCCCTTAGTTATCCTTTTGTTATATTGCCTCTTGGCAACCAACAAATCCTATGCTAAGGTAGAATGTGTACTAGACCCACTTGGTAGCTTCTTTTTAAAGTAGCAAGAAGAAGCGCTGTAGCTACTTAAAGTATACACGTGCACTCGAGTGACCGGTAGGCAAGGTAAATATGTTTCTCATTAAAACAACTTTCATTGGATTTTCAAGAAAATATTGATTCTTGTGTAAAAACGAATGATTAAAATGATTGATGTTGATACAGTTGTACCCTTCATATTGAACGGGACCCTGTGCATGTGTGCTTTTTAATAAGACACACAATGTTGTCTTAAGCAGAGTTGTGTGTGATCAGTCTGTTGCCTGATTTTTGCCGCACATAAATTCCATTTGATACTTGAAAAGAATGATCTTTTTCAAGTGTAACAAAACTGGCTCTGCTTGCTTGTTTCAAAGTGTTGCCGTTTGCATGATCAGCTCACAGAGATCCAATTGTATAGTGTCAACACTTCTATTGGTATACTTAGCCTTTCCTTGCTGGAGTAATCTGTGACCTGATTTTAATTTGCAATATTATCTTTAGGATAATGAATCGGAGGCAATGAAACAGCTCAAAGAAAATTCCACAATGTCGCCTTCTTTTAAAAAAAAATTGTAAAAAAAATTAATCTCATCTGAATAAACGGTATTTAAAAGAAATCACACTAGACATTGTCTTCTTACAACACACACAGCCCCCCCCCCCCCATATTAATTAAATATCGGTATTTTATATATTTGTTTTTGTACAAGTATCAATATTTTCTTTATAACCCAATAAAAGCTAAGTTTTAATGAGAACAATGTTTGCCTTGCCTACCTCTCACTTGAGAGCACGTGTATACTTTAAGTAGGTACTGTTTTTCTTCATACCACTTGTAAAAAAAAAAAAAAAAAAGAAGCTACTATGTAGGTGACGTAGACATTTTACATTGGCATATGATTTTTTTTTTTTGCTACTTGGCAATATAAAAGAAAATGGGTACGGAGAGAGGAGCTGGGCTGTCAACCTTGTACCTTGTACCTTATTTCCCTGCAAAGATACCCTGTTTGTGATATAGTTGCTGAGACACCCAATCGGTGTATAAAACGGCCTGGAAACTATTGCCTCTAGACATGAAGAAATCTTGACTATGCCAGCATATAATGGCACTCCTGGATTTCACCAGTTCAATGCACAAAAATCACTAATTTGCTTCCATATTATGCTTGTTTTTTTTTTTTTTGTTTTTTTTAGTATTATGACAATAAATTACAAGTGTTTTCTTTATTTCAGGGCGTTTGTGTCACATGGGTTTGAAAGAAGGATTTGTCACTGCTGTGAAGAACATCAGTTCTGTTATTGTTGCATTTATCCAGCATGCAAAAGAAGAAGGTAATGATAGTGTTGTGTTTTACTTAGGAAATCCCAGTTCTGTTCTATAACTGATATTCAATAAAGTGTAATGTTGCCCTAGTTGGGCACACAAATGTTTACAGAATTCAAACAACCCAACCTTGAACAACGCTCGCCTTTTTGTGTTGTTCTCCTCTTTCATTTGACAAGATTCTCTTTTTATGAATTGTTTAAATCGTGTTTGTTTTAAACTGATCTAGTTATGTGATTTCGATTTCAAAATGTGGAGATATACTGGTGGATTGCATAATGATTGAAATGGCAAAGTGAAGTAAAAGTGATTTTGTAGGGGTGATCAGATGAGGAAGTCTAGTATCAAACTATTGTGGTTCTGTTCAGACTTTTGAGCGACATTTAGAGTTATTTATTAAACGGTGTTGAGCCTCAGCATCCATGCTTCACATCATTTAGTCATTCTTTCCCTTTATCATTTAATGAGGTTCTCAGTTCAGTTTTGGATCATGATCAACGATCACGTTACAAACACACCTGCAGAATGTGTATTCTGTGTGAAGTGTTCATGTATCATTCTGCTCATATTTACAGATATGTCCTGGAGCGTGCAGTTGGCTTCTGTGTATATGCTGTGTGATCTGGCTCCCAGCGACCCGGCTGTCATACACGAGACCCTGCAGGCATGGAGAAGGACCGCTACCAACCGCATCCCACCAGCTGTCACAACTGGCATAGCAGAGGTTGGGTCTCTGTGTGCTCAAGGAAACGAAAACTTCATTTAATAATCATATTATGCCCTTTAGTACCAGGAGGATCTGCAACACAGGCACCTTTGAAACTTAAGGGGCCAAAGTGCCTTGTTTTTTTTGTTTTGTACTTGTTTGCACATTGAACTATAAGGAAAAGAGCCATTCACCATTTATTTAAAAATTTTTTTGTACCTTTTTACATTTTTGTAGCCTTTTTTTTTTTTTTTTTTGTCCTGACATTTATAATCGTGCAGCACAAAACTCACAGTAAACTTGTAAATGTTCTGTACATTAAAGGAGGTTTCGTAGGACGGGTAAAGATTTTGTAGAAATTGTGGGAAAATGCTTTTTATAAGGATTCTTAAAATAAATCTGACTCAGACCATTCAACAGAATAAATATTATCATTCATTACTATTTTGTTTTAGCTAGTGTGCCTAAATCCTGCTAATACTAATTCAAAAAAATTTCTGGTTTCTATAAAGCAGCACTTCATACTCCTAGATTGTACTGGCAAATTATCAAACTGCAACGTAAAGCAGTACTAAGTATCACTCCACACTTTTAACTAGCCAAAGTTTCTTCTATGTACTCCAAAACAGAGACCACGCTATATTTGCTCCCACCTAAGTGTGCTCCCAATCAATTAGCAGTTCATTGCTTTGCTTGGACCTGTATCATGATGTAGAGTATAAGGCCATTGCTAACATCTCATTCAATCTCTGGCATTGTACGTTACATATTGACAAAAGTCTGAGGGCTGAAAGTAAACGTGTTTTTCTTTCCATATACTGGAGTGCAAGCTTTCTCTCTCTCTCGGATGCCACGTCCCAAAAATAACTTTAGGTCATTTTGCCTTCTTCTGTTGCCATCTGACCACCTCTAAACACCAGAAGCAGGACGCCCTATTGTTGGGAGGAGTTCTGAACATCACTTTGAGTCGGTAAACCACTGGTGGTAAGCACCGTGCTAAATAAGTGATCTGGCATATTGGTCACATTGAGGTTAATTAAAGTGGTATTGTCCTGAAAGAGAAGAATATTTGTAGTGCTGGAATTAGAGGGCGGGGGGTCATATCTTTTTACATTGTAGGAAGTTCTTTCGGAAAGGGTCATTCTTTTCCTAAATTACTGCTTTAATAGAATTATGACCCACCTCTACAAAAAAAAATTCAAATACTATAAAAGGTGGTCATTGTCGATCCCATCATGAGAAGTTCATGGCTGGAAAAACAGAGCAGAAAAATCTACGATCAATGTCAACCACACATTTTGTACTTAAATATGCAGCCTCTTAGTATTACGACTGCACCGTATATGCCAGCACCCCACATGCCAGCACCCCACTTTACCCGAGGTTTACTTGCATGTTTTGTGCTGTCCACATAAGCTATGGAAGCTGTTCCTTGTCCTTTTGGCACTTTATCAATTGACTGTATCATTTTCTGATCATTAACCATGTATCAGTTCACTGTACAGTTTAAAGAAAAAAGTAATTAAAAAAAACGCAAAAACAAAAAAAAATATCATAGAGATAACCGGGGAGTCCCTGTGAATGTTTGTATTTATAGTATAGGCCTATAATGTGATTCACATTTGATGTTGTTCCACTTTGGAATTTTTAGTTTTTGTACATAGAAAACCTATTGTGTATACTTGGTTCAAACTACTTGCTTCTTGATCTGTTTAATATGCATCGGAGATATTTTATAATAAAACTGAAAAATTAACTAAGCTGTGCATCCCGTGTCAATGTCTGCTTCTGTGATTGTGCAGCAAATAATTGGCACAGGTTCACATTGTGTCACCACATGCGACTTTAACTTTGTGCATCCTAAGGTAGGTTTGGCTTCCGGGTCATCTCTGTAGCAATCACATGACCAAGATCTTCCCCCAACAAAAGGTTGTGATCTCTCCTAGAAACAATGCGCGTCAATGACATTGGATAACATAAGGCCACCCAGGGTACTACTTAATGACATTGCCCAAACGCCATGTGTCATGAAAAGGGTTAAAGTACGGTACATAGAAATGCAATTTATATACCCACAGGTAAGGTACCATACTGTATGTACATAAAATGCCTCACTCTTGAACCCGGTTTTCAATATTTTTACCACTTGTATAGTCCTAAATTACTGGGTCTTACAGATGGGTTAAAACCGTTTTCCATTAAAGAAAAGGACGAGGTTTGGTGTGTAGGTCTACATTATGGCCTACTTTTAATATTCAACAAGCAACAGAGAAGCCCAATGCTACATCCAATATGACAAAAATACAAAGTAAAATACTTATTTATTCTCTTCAAAAAGGGTCATTTAGTTTAACCCTTTGGCCAAAGCATTGTAAGCCTGTGAGCCACGACAAGGCAGACCCGTTCACAGGTCCTAACACTACCAGTGTTGTTTGACTATATTAAAAGTAGACAAACAGTTATGAGTCCCCCAGTTGGCTAATAATCAATGGCAGCAGAGGTGGAACTAGTGCTGGGCGAGCGGGCGCAGAATTCAGTTTATTTTAGAGTTTTTGGGGACATATTCTCAGTTACGAGATTTCTGTTCCGTGTGATCTGCCGGACGCCTCATCCACTTCCATGGGACATCCGAGGTAGATTGTAAGGAGCGGCAATCTCAGAGTTTTGAGCATATGCCCCTTGAATTTCAACTGTCAGTAGTTGGGGGGGAGAGGGAGTTGGTGGAACTTGCCCCTGGCATCAAAATACATTGTTGTTCCTCCTGAGTGGAAATATCATTTAGATGAACTGTACATGTTTGACAGCTGGATTTATAGATGGCTCCCCTTCCAAGATTATTGATTATTGGCAATGGTTATTAATGTCTAGGAGTCAATGACTGGACCTAAACTGTTGTCACATTATGTGGTGAAAAGGGGTGTGAGCTGAGCATGCACATGTTAAGTGAAACTTCTTTGTTTAAACAATTGACTTACAGTATGACAAATAAACGTAATATATGCTTTTTTTATTTTAAAGTATGTAAAGATCGTTCTGTTCAGGTTGTGTGTGCGTGTGTGTCGCTGATCCCAGTACCACCTCTGGTTTATGCTCTTTACCCAACCCAGCTCTAAGTTTTATGTCTGCGCATGCGCGAGGGGAATGGCCCAATCGGCACGTTCCTTACTTGCGAGTGTCGCGCTCACTATGTCCAGCGAGGAGGGTGGGGGAGATGTTTTAATGCGGTTACAAGTTTTAGCCACACTGGGTGTAGGAGCGCACGTGATCGTGCACACGCCTGGCAGTAACGAATTTTCGTCTCCATGAAGCTGTTTTAGTCCTATGAGATTTTGGTTTCTGGTAGGGTGCCAGCAAAGAAGTTTCACTTCAAAAACAGGTTAACATTTGGTAGGGGTGAGGGGACTGGCAACACTCATAGTTACTGTAAACATGAGCTTTAATCTAAAAATAAAATTTGGCTTTTAATTTTTTTTTAAAGGATCACAGTAAAGAATTATGAAATTAGATATTTACAATAAAAGGAGCAGTTATGTTTGATACGTGGTGTAGTTTGACAGAAAAAGGGAAATATGTGGATTTTTTCGTGAAGTTGACAATAGCATACCTGTGAGGCGTTATTCAACAATATCAGTATGTTTTTGTTGCACTGTTTTCTTTTTATTTTCAAAACCCACAATGGCAACCTACTTGCAAACGACTCAATTTATTTTGTCATCTTTTTATAGCTCCCAAATATAAAAAAACAAATGTTTTACACCTGCTGTCTAACTTTTATTGGATAATTGCTCTAATGTTGCTGTTGGCGAGAATGCACTTCTGGATTTAATATTTGTGGGTTACTCCCAACACTTATTAGGGGTAGCCTAAGGTAAGTTTTATAACCACGGATGCAGTTTTACAGCATTTTTCACACACACTGCACAGCATGTGGAGTTTTAAATCCTGGATTGGTGGGGGGAAAAAAAAATCTGCATGTAATCCATGATCGTTATTTAAAATGCTGATCGAATAGGGTCATTTACTTGCCAGAGCCTGGTGCAGTCTGAAATTATAGATGACAATGTTCTGAATAATCTCTATTAGTATTATACTAGCAAGAGTCTGGATTTAATTAAATAGAGACGGATCCGAACAGCAAGCAAAATTGATTTCCAGAATTACATTTAGTAAATGATTTGTGATTACCAGAAAACTGCTATGAGTGAATCACATGGCCAAAGGACGCTAAGGAATCCCTTCTACACCAAGCTTGGTCCCACAGTACTAAAAACATGAGCAACGGTCTGGAGGAATGATGTGGTCTGTTTACTTGTGTCCTATTTCAGATTCTGCTTGATTCTCACAAAGCTTAGGTAGACATAATTTTTCACCATATTGCTTGCTTTCAGATTGCTTATAACCACATCTGAAAGTTCAATCCTCAAGAGGACCAACAAACAGGCCATTTTTTCACAATTTAATTAATACTTAATTAGAGCTAGGTTAATTGACTATATTAGGACCAATTGCTTAGGTATCTGTGGCTCTGAAAACCTGACTGATTGGTTGCTTTTGAGGACTGCTCCAAGTGGAGCACTGACCTACAAGGAGATCGTCAAATCTAGTGTACATAGGAGAACATGGGCTAGATTAACAGACGCAGAGAACGAAACCAAGATAAACTAAAAACACAGGCTTGAAGTTCTAGATTTCCCACTGTGTAGCTGGAATTAAAACTGCAGTTCAGGCAATATCCTGCATGTGTTTTTTTTTTAATAAATCAGTTGCGTAGTAAGAAAAAATACTTTTAGCATTTTCTGTTTTAAAAAAAAACAACTTTGAAAGACCTATTTTAACAAGCATGCTTGTTCCTATAGCAACGATTTACATTCCCCATATTTAAAGGTGTCGCCAAACTTTGCCGATCAATAGACGGAGAACAAATTTACCGGCAGCTATGCAGTTTTTTTAGGTAAGTAGAGATTGCCCACATGAAACTATTGAAGTTTAAAAAAAAAAAACGGGAGCCTGAACTGCAGCTTTAAATAGTGGAGGTGGAGATTTTAGGTGTTTGAAGACTTTGCACCAAGAAGGTTATTCTGCCATGGGTGTGGGAGCCTTGAAATTAACAGGTGTGTTTGAACCTGTAAATCATTTGGGTCGGAGTCGGACAAGGGTTGATTACACGATGCTGGATGTGTAACTGATGGGTTGGGGGGGGGAAGACTCCCTAACAAGCTAGAGGCATACGGTCATGTCCCTCTACCAAGATGCATGTTAATCAAAATTCTGGTCCAATAAAGTCCAAGTTCTCTTCATCCTCCCATTTCTGTAAATTGATATCTTAACACCCAGTCAGACAGGCCTAATACTGCACATATCCTAACTAGCTGAGTTGCATACCCAATTTCATGCAATAGTGGTTAAACATGCAAATTAATTTTATGCAGTGTATTTTGAGAACTTGGCAGGTTTGCAGTCCTCTGAGGGTAGGATTATACTCACACCCCATACATACCCCAACAAAACATCAGAAACTGGTAATTCATGAAAAACTTTTTTATTTCTTCCCATCTACCGCTCGTATTCACCTGAATCAAAAGTGCATTAAAAACAAACTATTTTACTCATAGTAAAGTAGAAAACCGCTCAGCGGAGTCTATTCAACGGAATGTAGGAGGTCAAAATGTAGCCAGGTCTGAGATTCAAAAGCATTGATAAGTTGTGTAATACATATATAGCAGAATAAGGTGCATGAAAGGGTTAACCCCCGTGACCGGCGCTCCAGAGTATAGGATAAAGATTAGTAATAAAGTCCATAATAACAAATCCTGTAGGCTGTACTATAATCCCTCCAACGCCATTACTTAAAAGGTGTGAAAAATGAACACAGGTGGCGGGTGAATATAGCGGAGGAAGGGAGAAATGATTAATCGGAACCCCCCACAAATGAAGTGAGAGATTGGAAAGTATTCCGCCTGTAAACTCTGCAACCCCCACTATTCCTGCTAACACACTGGCTCCGGAACATCAGCAAAATATTTAGCTGCTCAGATGCTCAGACAAGGGAAAACAGCCAGGATCCCGGATTGTACAGAGGGCGTGCTCCAGCCGAAATGTAGTAGTCAGAGGTGAAGGGAGGAAGGCGATGCACAGCTCACCGGTAAAGGAATCAAACTGCAATCAATTAAAAACTAACTTTATTGATGCACACGTCTATGGCAACTCTGATACGTATCGTACTTGACGGGGTACTTTGACAGAGTTGCCATAGACATGTGTCTACCTGTTTTTGATCAATAAAGTTTGTTTTTCATTGATTGCGGTTTGGTTCCTTTACCGGTGAGCTGTGCATGGCCTTCCTTCCTTCACCTCTATATAGCAGAATACAATTATTGCATGTGATTAATCCCCAACTTTGAAGACTTTACAATACAATTTTTGTCGCTTGTTGCACAGGGAAATAAATACACTTGCCTAAGAACACAGCCTGTAGTGGGATAAGGACAAGGGTTTACCTGCTTCACAGCCAGTGCTGCTCCTACTAGACATGGGCTTCTCAAACGTTTCCATATCGTTGTTCACTTCAAATGTTATAGTTTAGAGGACCGCCAGAATTACACTCATCTATGCGCTTTTAGATCTAAAGAACAGCCTTTTGGTAGTGATGGAAAAGGCAAGGCCTCCAGGAGAGAAAAGCCAGTAGTGATTTTTGAAAGGCGCCACCACTAAAGTCTTTGGGAATCACTAGTGGTCCAGCGAACATACTAGGAAATGCCTCACTAAGTTAGGCTAAAAAGGTATTTAGTGAAAATCAAAACGGTGATTCTATGGGTTTATTAACCAGTCATTTTTGTCATCCATTACGGAGTGACATCACAAAGCAAATGCACACGAGTCAAATATCAAATAAAATAAATAAACAACCTATAACAATAGCCAGTAAATGCCCTCAACTTGATTTCAACTGTAGCAGTGTATGGAATACGAACCACAAGGAAAGGCTTTATTTTAAATTAATGAATGAGCATGCTTGGCGATTGTAGTGGTGGTTTTGGTTATCTATCAGTATCTCTGGGATGCACACAAAGTAAAAAAAGGTAACATTTGTTGGTGCTTTTGATAAGCCAGACTTTAAAAAGCACATTGAGCAGTTTAATGCAAGTGCACCATGAAACAATTGCATTACAAAAACATTCTTCTACATATTGCTATTGCTTTTCATAGTTGTTTTTTTCTGCTCGTCACACAGAATGCCATTTTGAGGACATTCAGATGAACAGATTTATTTTCCGTTGAATAGACCCATACATAAATAGACAAACAAAATCAACGATGAGAGAGAGATATATAGATATCTATATATCATAAATCTATAGCTGGATTCAGCTAATGCATGACATATCTATAGAAACAGTAAGAGTAAATCAAATACAGTATTCCCAGCCTATCTCTTGCTGTACAAAATAAGAAAGTTACATTGTAAACCTTTGTAACCATTATGGCCACTTGCATAATTATTCCAAAAATATATATGAAACTATTTTCAACTTAACCAATTTAATTGTAGGCACATGTCCTTTAATAAAAGGAGGTATAAGGCATAACTTGATATACAGCCTATACCAGCTGCAGCTCAATAAAAAACATTGTAAAGTATTTGAGTACTTCAGTATTACGTGAGACCATTTTTAATTGTTAGTCAAAATAAAAAAAGCGTATCACCTAATACTGAAGTACTCATTTACTATGCACTATCGCAACTGGACTAACACGGCTATTTCTATAAAATATTTCAAATACAAATTTGCCTATGTTAAAACAACACAGTTCTGTTGCAGTAGATGTTTTAGAACGGATACTTCAACATTTTAAAAGGTGCATTTTGTTAATATTCTAATAACCATCCTCAGCACAAGAGGGGTTTCTTTATCTAAATCGAGGCTTACGTTTTGTTTGTCACATTTAACTTACTAATTTTTTTTTTATTTCAAACTAAATAAAATGAGTGTCTGACATCGGTGAGTTTTCACTACATTAGAATGCAAAAATGTACTGAGAAAAGCATTAGAGAATTGAGGTTACAACCCGCAGTATGAGTAGTTGGACAGTCTCCATCTTTTTCTAGATTAGGTCGCTGTCCACTGCAGGGAGCGGTACATTTTGCTTTCTGATCAAGTAGACCTACAGATGTAGCAGGCGTTATTGCTCCCACAGGTGAGTTGCATCGGGAAACACACACCCCCACGCCGACGGGAGCAGGTGTCATGATATAGGTATTAGCCGCGTGTGAAAAAGAGGTGGGGTCACTACACCATCTGGAGGTGCAATCACGTCTGCAACATCTGTATTAGGAACTCCAGGTATTCTCCTTTGGATTTTTTTTCCCCTCTGACATTTTGACAGAGTAGATGGGATTGCACCTTGGAGAGACACAAAATAAATTGTCGTTTATTTTCAGCAGATATTACTTGTGAGAACAAGTTTAAACGACCTGATTTAGTCAACAAAAATACATTTATGTAGGGGTAAGTGCACTCCAAACTTATAACTGGTGGCGATATTTGTTATGTGAACAGCAACTTTTGGTTGCAATCCCCAACCTTGATTACGGTGTTTAACGGCAATTTTATTTATCAACCTATTCGATAAAACCAAATGTCCAGAGTGGCTTTTTACCAAGGCGAGAGATATGTCAGCGCTACTTTAAATGCGATGTACGCAAACAAGTACTTCATGCTACATTTCATATTCACATGCTATTGATAGCGCTAGGTATCATAGTTCAATCAGGATTTCACTTCATTGTATAACTAGTGCCATTTACAGCAGAGTTAAATCAGTTTTCGTGTATGCAAATCCCCTGCATCTACAGTAGCCCATCTATGGGTAAATAATGAGTAGATTATTTGAAATTACCACCTTAATAACTAATCACATTCTAATTTTTAACACAGCTACCTTTAATGAATCTAGTCCATTATGGTTTATAAGCAGCCTTCTGTGTGGTAGTTATTAGACTGGCAGCTCTTTTCTGCTGCTTCAGTCTGAGATCCCAAAACAAAAAGTTGAAGTACAGGAAGATAAAGAAGTTTAAGCATAAGATTGTGAGTAAAATTGTACCCGCTTATCTATGCAAAATCAACACTGTGACCAATATCAGAAATGTGCAGGACTCTTTGAGCTCATAATAAATACCGCCATCAGTTATACAAGTCAAAAGGTTCTCCGGTAAGTTCTTGGTGAGGGACCTTGAAGTGAAAAAATTACCATTCCTGGACTCTATTATAAACGGAGGATGCAAATTGTCAGGAAAAAAATATGATATGTTTTATAATCTACGAACTGAAAATTCTTAAAACTGAGAACCATAAAACAGTGAGCAGCCTGTTTATATGGCAAGATTACCTGCCCATTTTAACCCAGTTGTAATATGTATACCAGTTATAAACAGCTCATGATCCGTTTCATGTAAACAATATGTTAATCCAGGTTAACCCTTGTAGTAAAGGTGGAGCCTGAAGCACTTTGTAAGAAGGCTTTGTGTTATATGGCAGCTGTTAACACTATACTATTGCATTACTATAACTAATCACCTCTTTCTGACCCCTATATAATATGGTGTGAAGTACAGTAAAACACAAATAATTAGCTTCTATGTACTTAAATAGAACTTAAAGTACCAAACCCCCTCTACTCGACTCGAATTTTCCTTTTTATGATCGTGAAGGCCTTTTGCTAATGTATTTAGCAATGCCGCCCTTTTTACAGCCTGTAGTGTATTGTGCAGATATCATTGGCTGAATATTTGCCTCCCAACAAAATTAAAATGGCCACCGACTTCCACCCATATGTAAACAACCAGCGGTTGTCATGGTGCCGCTGATTCCATTGACATAATCGGTCAAAAAGGTATAGGTTTTTTATACTAGGGGGCGGGGCTGCTACTTGTATGTATTGTTAGCTGTGGCCTTGTTTCCATACTAAACAAGAGGCCTGTACTTTTCCAGACACCAAGCTTTGGTTTATAATTTGCATTACACTTGTTTATATTCTTCCCCCCATTCATATAAAAGGCACCAGTGGGAGTATAAAAACAAAAATAATAAGTGTACATTTTTATGACGAATTAAAACATTGCAACGATTTATCATCTGCTTCAAAACGGAGATTCCATAAAATGAAAAAGAGTTTGTGCCAGTGATAACTCTTCGCTGCATTAGTTTCTCGGAAGCTAACAGAAAAACAGATCCTCTCAACTCCTGTCCAGTTCAACATTACTGCTCTTCTTTATACGGAAGAGTGTTTTGGCTTGAAACCCCCATAAACTTTGGATTGTTGTAGACCACAAAAAGGTATCTGCTGGCTCTAAAATTCTCTTATTTTTACGCCAAAGTTGAACTCAGTGTCTCTCTTGGAATAACCATTGCTGGTGGTCGGACCCTGTGCACGGTCGCAAGAGAGGTACAATATGTCCGGTCTCAATGTTTCTTTCGGCTTGTACACACTTTTGGGTTTGTTGATGGAGCAAGGTACGATCCTGTGAAACAACATATGAACAGCAGGTCACAAACTTTTAGAATAGCTTACTAAACTATCAGGCTACCTGTCCCGCAGAAAAGTAGTGTGTTCTTTGTTTGTTTACAATGAAAATTAATAGGTATTTGAAAAGAGGGATATTCGGATGCATAAATATTTTACTTATTCAGCCCTAAAACACTTACATGGGCAAACAAAGCATGACTGAAGAAAGCATAAGGCCAAGGACCCGATGCGGTCGGCGGCAGCGGGCCACCAGCCCCTTTCCTCCAATCTGGAGGTCCCCGCTGGCTCCTTCCAACATGGCTGACTGTGTGCTGTGACGCGTCAGCCGGCCAATGCTGCAAGCTTCTGGTGATCAGAAGCGCTGACGCGTCACGTGGTGCACGAGTCAGCCAATGAGGGAAGGAGGGGAGGAGGAAGGAGCTACGGGAGGGAGGCGGCTTGGGAAGGAAGTCTGTGAGGCAGCCGTGCATGGCTCTCCCTTCCCTCCCCCCTACCTTTTGGAGGGAGGGGGGGGGGAGGAAAGTGTGTGTGTGTTTCACACAGCCCGGGAGGGGGGGGGGGTGTGGACGGGACGGCCGCGCCCCCACTCGTCATTGCCCCTGCCCACCGACCCGTTTGGCAGCACGCATCACAGTTCACTGCTGACCGCAAATCGCGGTGCAGTGAGTTGTGCCGCCGGCAAGCAAGGCAGCCGGGCGGACGCGTGCAGCGGGGCCTCAGCCTTATACTTCAAAAAAGTGACACACTGTGCTCATTTGCATGTCATTTGCCAAGAATCCCTGGCTGCAGTGGAAGCAGTTTTTGCTAAGAGATAATGGGGAAAAGCAGGTTGGTGGACCGCTTATAGTGCCGGCGACGGCGATGCGAAGTCGCGGCAAAACATATGTATTGCTGTTGTTGCGTGTGCTTATAGTAAGCACGATGCGACGGAGAGACGCAAATTTTTGAAGCTGGTCAAATTTGATTTTTCAGAGGCTGGCGCCACATGTGACAGCCTCTGAACCAAAGACCTGGTCGCCCGCAAGCGGTATTTTTATTTACTTCAGATTATACATTTGCCAATAAACTCACAAATGGAATCTTAGTGGTGAAGGCATAAACAGTTACCCCAATGTGAAAGCACCGAGCATGGCACAATGTTTCAGGTCAGAGGCCCTGCATCACATATTTTCTATATTTCTTTGTTTACTTTTATTTTTTTATATTGGAAAATATATACAGCTGAACCCTGTTATAACGCGGTCCTTGGGGGCCACAGAATGAGACCACGTTAAAATTTCACCGCGTGATACTGACATCTCTCCTCTTTGTAGCTGTCAGCTCTCTTGCGCTGCATCACAGAGGAGGGTCGCAACACACACATCCCCTACACTTTTTTTTTTAAAACATTCAAATCAATGCTTAATTGATAACGGACACATACACCATGTGGGAATTGAACATTAATACATTAATACATTTTAAATAATACACATGCAGGGATCGAACTCAGGACCTTCCATATACTGGTATCAATGCTTTACCTCTACACCACAGGAGTGGTGTGACAAGACAGACCCTATAAATATATTTATCCTCTACAGCACATTGCCACATAGTAATATGTTTACATAATATACATAGTACAATGTACGGTTTACTATGTACAGGCAGTCCTCGGTTATCCGACACAATGTGTTACTCAAAATGGGGTTGGATAGCGAAACGTCTTAAAGCGAAACACGTTTTCCCCTAGGAACACTGTTTAAATTAAAGGTTCCGTTCCTGAAGGCATTTTTAACACTAAAATAAACCAAATATTTTACGCAGGCAGTAAGATATGCAGCACACACATAAATTATATAATATATTATATATGTAATACAGTATATACAACATAAAATATAATAATATTATAATCGAATATATTATATAGTATAATAAAATATAATATTATATAATATATGTATATATTATATACATATAAACAACGTTGCAAAGTGTCGTTAGAGCGTTGGATAAGCCGTTTTGGCGTTGTAAAAATGAACATAGGTATGCATTGCATAGCGTTGGATAAGCCATTCGTTGTAAAACGAAGCGTTGTAAAACGAGGACTGCCTGTACTATGTAAATTTGTTATTAGAGTCTGTGACATCACACAATCCCTGTGGCGTAGACTCTAAAAACAAACTTAACATATACATACAGTACTGTAGTACACAATGCAGTCCATTGCAATGCACTCTTAAGGTTAAGTATATTTATAGAGTCTGTTTTGTCACACCAAGCCTGTAGAGGTAGAGAATGGTACCAGTATAGGATAGGTCATGGGTCATTTATAATTTTTAAATTATAAAATAAATAAAATTAAAATTTATAAATTATACAATATAATAAAAATAAAATAATAATTTATTATTATTATTTTTTATCATATATAAATTATATCATATCATAGGGGAGGGAGGGGAAAGAGAGAGGGGGAGGGAAGAGGGAAGGGGAGGGAGGGAAGGGGGAGAGGGAGGGAGGGAAGGGGGAGAGGGAAGGGGAGGGGGGAGAGGGAAGGGGAGGGGGGAGAGGGAAGGGGAGGGAGGGGGGAGGGGGGTAGAGGGAAGGGGAGGGGGAAGGGGAGGGAGGAGGGAGAGAGAAGGGGAGGGAGGGGGGAGAGGGAAGGGGAGGGAGGGGGGAGAGGGAGGGGGGAGAGGGAAGGGGGAGAGGGAAAGGGAGGGAGGGGGGAGAGGGAAGGGGAGGGAGGGGGGAGAGGGAAGGGGAGGGAGGGGGGAGAGGGAATGGGAGGGAGGGGGGAAGGGGGAGGGAGGAGGGAGGGGGGAAGAGGGAAGGGGAGGGAGGAGGGAAGAGGGAAGGGAGGGGGGGGGAAGGGGAGGGAGGGGGGGGAAGAGGGAAGGGGAGGGAGGGAGGGGGGGAAGAGGGAAGGGGAGGGAGGGGGGGGAAGAGGGAAGGGGAGGGAGGGGGGGAAGAGGGGAGGGAGGGGGGGAAGAGGGGAGGGAGGGGGGGGAAGAGGGGAGGGAGGGGGGGAAGAGGGGAGGGAGGGGGGGAAGAGGGAAGGGGAGGGAAGGGGAGGGAGGGAGAGGGGGAGGGAAGGGGAGGGAGGGGGGGAAGAAGGAAGGGGAGGGAGGGAGGGGAGGGGGGGAAGAAGGAAGGGGAGGGAGGGGGGGAAGAAGGAAGGGAGGGGGGGGAGAGGGAAGGGGAGGGAGGGGGGGGAAGAGGGGAGGGAAGGGGAGGGAGGGGGGGAAGAGGGAAGGGGAGGGACGGGGGAGGGGGGGAGGGAGGGGGGAAGAGGGAGGGGAGGGAGGGGGGGAAGAGGGAGGGG
This sequence comes from Ascaphus truei, assembly GCF_040206685.1. Classification (NCBI taxonomy): domain Eukaryota; kingdom Metazoa; phylum Chordata; class Amphibia; order Anura; family Ascaphidae; genus Ascaphus; species Ascaphus truei. Next base: position 251,337,735 of record NC_134484.1, read on the forward strand.
AGGGAGGGGGGGAAGAGGGAGGGGAGGGAGGGGGGGAAGAGGGAGGGGAGGGAGGGTGGGAAGAGGGAGGGGGGGAAGAGGGAGGGGGAGAGGGAAGGGGAGGGAGGGGGGGAAGAGGGGAGGGGGGGGAAGAGGGAAGGGGAGGGGGGGGAAGAGGGGAGGGGGGGAAGAGGGAAGGGGAGGGGGGGAAGAGGGAAGGGGAGGGGGGGGAAGAGGGAAGGGGAGGGGGGGAAGAGGGAGGGGGGAAGAGGGGAGGGAGGGAGTGGGGGAAGAGGGAAGGGGAGGGAGGGGGGAAGGGGTGGGAGGGGGAAAGAGGGGAGGGGAGGGAGGGGGAAAGAGGGGGGGGAAGAGGGAAGGGGAGGGGGAAGAGGGAAGGGGAGGGAGGGGGGGAAGAGGGAAGGGGAGGGAGGGGGGGAAGAGGGGAGGGAGGGGGGGAAGAGGGGAGGGAGGGGGGGAAGAGGGAAGGGGGAAGGAGGGAAGAGGGAAGGGGGGAAGAGGGAAGGGGAGGGAGGGGGGGAAGAGGGGAGGGAGGGGGGGAAGAGGGAAGGGGAGGGAGGAGAGGGAAGGGGAGGGAGGGGGGGAAGAGGGAAGGGGAGGGAGGGGGGAAGAGGGAAGGGGAGGGAGGGGGGAAGAGGGAAGGGGAGGGAGGGGGGAAGGGGAGGGAGGGGGGAAGAGGGAGGGGGAAGACGGAGGGGGGGAAGAGGGATGGGGAGGGAGGGGAAGGGGGAAGAGGGAAGGGGGAAGAGGGAAGGGGAGGGAGGGGGGGAAGAGGGAAGGGGAGGGAGGGGGGGAAGAGGGAAGGGGAGGGAGGGGAGGGAGGGGGGGGAAGAGGGAAAGGGAGGGAGGGAAGGGGAGGAGGGAAGGGAAGGGGAGGGGGGAGGGAAAGGAAGGGAGGGGGAGGGATGGGGGGGAGAGGGAGGGAAGAGGGAAGGGGAGGGAGGGGGGAAGAGAGGGAAGGGGAGGGAGGGGGGGAAGAGGGAAAGGGAGGGAGGGGAGGGAAGGGAGGGAGGGGAGGGAGGGGGAGGAAGAGGGAGGGAGGGGGGGAAGAGGGAAGGGGGGGAAGAGGGAAGGGGAGGAAGGGGGGAAGAGGGAAGGGGAGGGAGGGGGGGAAGAGGGAAGGGGAGGGAGGGGGGAAGAGGGGAGGGAGGGGGGAAGAGGGGAGGGGGGGGGAAGAGGGGAGGGGGAGAAGGGAGGGAGGGGGGTGAAGAAGGGAGGGGGGGAAGAGGGAAGGGGGGGGAAGAGGGAAGGGGGGAAGAGGGAAGGGGGGGGAAGAGGGAAGGGGAGGGAGGGGGGGAAGAGGAAGGGGAAGAGGGAAGGGGTCAGATGTAGGGGGCTTAGAGGGAAGGGGAGGGAGGGGGGGAAGAGGGAAGGGGAGGGAGGGGGGGAAGAGGGAAGGGGAGGGAGGGGGGAAGAGGGAAGGGAGGGAGGGGGGGAAGAGGGAAGGGGAGGGAGGGGGGGAAGTTTGAAGGGGAGGGAGGGGGGAAGAGGGAAGGGGAGGGAGGGGGGGAAGAGGGAAGGGGAGGGAGGGGGGGAAGAGGGAAGGGGAGGGAGGGGGGGAAGAGGAAAAGGGGGGGGTGGAAGAGGAGAAGCAGGGGGAGAAGGAGGGGATGGAAGAGGAGAAGCAGGGGGGAGAAGGAGGGGGGTGGAAGAGGAGAAGGAGGGTGGGGGAGAAGGAGGGTGGGGAAGAAGGAGGGGTGGGGAAGAAGGAGGGGTGGGGAAGAAGGAGGGGGGAGGAGGAGGAGGGTGGAAGAGGAGAAGGAGGGGGGAGAGAAGGAGGGGGGAGGAGAAGGAGGGGGTGGAAGAGAGAAGAGAAGGAGGGGGTGGAAGAGAGAAGAGAAGGAGGGGGTGGCAGAGGAAGAGGAGGGGGTGGAAGAGGAGGTGAGAGAGGAAGAGGAGAAGGAGGGAGGCAATAGAGGAAAAGGAGAAGGAGGGGGTGAGAGAGAAAAGGAGAAGGAGGGGGTGGCAGAGGAAAAGGATAAGGAGGGGGTGGCAGAGGAAGAGGAGGGGGTGGAAGAGGAGGTGAGAGAGGAAGAGGAGAAGGAGGGGGGCAATAGAGGAAAAGGAGAAGGAGGGGGTGAGAGAGGAAAAGGAGAAGGAGGGGGGTGAGAGGAGAGGGGGTTGATTTTTTGGCTGGAAAGTAGCATTTTTTTATAATTTGTCGAGGCCTGCATATGTCATACTTCAGTTAGACTGTTCCTTTTTGTTCTTTACCAAATCTAGTTAACAACAGATGCAGCAAGACGGTCGAAGAAAGAAAAATCAGCGAAGCTAGGGACAGTGTTTGCCACGATCGAGCTGCAGGGGGGTCTATACTTCCGGATGGGTCCCCCTGCATGGGTAATACTCCTGGTAGCGGCACAGAAGACACTTAGTCTTGCTACATCTGTAGGACCTCACTGCTGCTTCTCAGTTTATAATTGCTAAACGTGGGTGATCTGAAAAGTTACCTCTCTGAAAATGAACTTCTGGTTTTCAGGGACGTCTTGTTCATTTTCCCGACATAGGTACATTGTTAGATGGTCTGAGTTCAGATCTACCGCAGCGCAGACTTCAGGCTGCCGTGTGTTGTACCGGATTTCATTATACGATGTGTATTCAAAGAACTGAAAAATAAATACAATTACACACTTAGGGGAGGGGATATATATATATTAGTGCCAGAATATTTACCTAACCGCAACTAAGAAAAAAATTATCAACTGAACCAGAACATTTACAAGTCTTCTTGTATATAAACGTAATTCTACTGCACCATATGAAGATATAATGTCTGCAAAGCTCAGCCTTACCGATCCATCCATGGAAACCATGTTCCTTTCACAAAAATGGGGAACCACCTCATATTTAGCAGCTGTGTTTACCAGGACGTCAACCATGTCTCACATGGCTAATCATTGATTCTTTCTCACAATTTAAGTTTAAAAAAAGCGTAGAGCAGGTAAACACTTAAAGTAGAAAATATATATTTAATAGAACATAAATTAGGGTTTCCGGTTGTAAACCGAAAAAACACCACCGACCAATCATTGTTTTTTTTTCCCCGGTTAAACCCGATAAAGACCGGAAAACTAAGAATTCAATTGAATTTAGCCGCCAATGATTTTTATTGGGGGAGTGTATGAGAAGAGGCAACAGCACCAGGCAGGCAACGGGAGGAGGAGATCCAACCAGATACTGCAATCCCCTTGCCCAAGCACACCGACCCCTCCATTACCATGTCAGGAGGCTTCTGTGGGTGAGTGTGTGGGTGAGTGTGTGTGTGTGTTTGCATGCGCCCCAGTTTGCACCTTGGGGAGTGTCAGTAGGAGGAGTTGGGGAGCTACATGATGTACAGTTTAAGATGTATCGTATTTTCTCTTGTATAGCGCATATAGTATACACAGTGCTGTAGATAGAATTTTTGCAAGCACGAGTCCCAGAGTGCTTACAATCTATCTCCCTGTGCCTCAGGCACCAAAAATTAAAGTCAGTTACCCAAGGTCCCAAGGAGATAACACCAGGATTTGAACCAGGTCCCCCTTATTCAAACTCTGTGTCGCTGGTTTCAGAGTTGGTGCATTTACTACTAAGTCGCTCCTTTAGTCTTAATTCTTCGTTGAAGAACAGGCCTCCATTTATAAAGCTAATAAGTGTACTAGAAATATTAAATGAAATATCTTAAGATATGGGATTGCCCCTACATTGACATGTATAGCAATTCAATGTTCTGAAAATGACTGGAAAGTTTGAGAGGCAACAACATTTCTTACCTGATTTTGTCCCATGCCATGACATTGGTATAAAATAATCTTCTCTCCCGTAACATCATGTTCATTTGGAGGATTGTAGTCAAAGCAATAGTTGTCCATCCCTTTGTTCTTCAGCTGTAGAATCAAAAGTGACTTTTTTAATGTCAGATCAAACATATTCTAGATATGTTTCATGCATTGTATCGCATTGTCATCGTAATGTTTTGTGACAACATGGATGAACAGGAACTATTTAGAGAGTAGATAAGAAAAGTTACTTGGCACACATACTGTATAATATTATATAAACTCTAATGTCTGTCATTTTTTTTCATTGTAAACCTACTTAGTCTCTGGTGTACCTGTCAAGTTCCTGTACAGCGATCATCTGTTTGGTTCGATAACAATGTGATGGCAACTTTATAGCATATTGAACAGGGATCTAAAAATTGTGTGTAATGTAAGTCACTTGTTTGTATCTTGTCATTTACTGTCGTTGTAACTCAGTGAAACAACAATACAGGTTTTGAGCCCTTGTGCGTTTGATGGTCTTGTACTTGAGAAACACGTTACTTTCATCCTACATAGAGAAAATAGTAAGTCACTAATGTACAGTTCAAATTTCACCCAGTTCAAATCAGCATCAACATTTTACCCGAAATTCGCAAGGGGTAATCTAGTTGAATCATTCGCGGAGATGGTCACAGCGGATATAGAGAGGCACATTTCATCAGAGGGAAGGAAGAAAGAGAATCTGAGTTTTGATGAAAGGCAGGCGATAACTCAATTGGAGAACAACCAACAAATAGTTATTAAATCGGCGGACAAGGGGGGAGGTATTGTCGTCATGGATGCGTCCTACTACATAGAGGAGTCTGGGCGCATACTTGATGACACAGACACTTACCTCCCTTTAAATCATAATCCAACATCTAAATACCAGGATATATTAAAATCTTTATTGGAGGGAGCTATAAACGACGGTGTTATAAATGATAGGGAATATGAATTCTTGTTTAATTCACATCCAAGAATCCCTATCTTTTATATGATACCAAAAATCCACAAGGACATCAACAGACCACCTGGTCGCCCGATAATTTCGGGTATTGGATCAATTACTTCTGCATTGTCAGAGTATATTGACCACCATTTGCAAAAACATGTAATTAATCTGCGTTCACATCTAAGGGACACCACACATATTTTGCAAATCTTGGGGGATCTTCCCTGGCAATCAAATTACATTATAGTCACAGCCGATGTAACATCGCTTTACACCGTGATTTGACACTCCAAGGGATGTGAAGCAGTACAATCAACATTAGAAAGTGACAAATCTATGTCCATTCCACTGGTCAAATTCTTGATGGAGTCCATAAATTATATACTTAGACATAACTATTTTTCATTTAAAGATCAATTTTATCTTCAGACATGTGGCACCGCCATGGGTACGAAGTTCGCCCCCAGTTACGCGAACCTATATATGGGTAAGTGGGAAGACGATACCATCTGGTCTAATGAAGAGCTGGGGGCGAACCTCATCCTATGGCGGCGCTACATAGACGACGTTATTTTTGTGTGGGGGGGTCCTGTCTGTGAACTGGAATCATTCAAATTGTATCTCAATAACAACGATAGGAACTTGGTCTTTACATTTAAAGAAAGTACCAACTGTATTGAGTTTCTAGATTTACAGCTATACACAGAAGATAACATCCTAAAAACAAAAACTTACTACAAACCAGTACAGGCGAATACCTATTTACTGGCAAGTAGTCAGCATAATCCAAATTGGATTAGAAACATCCCCAAAGGACAACTGGTCAGAATTAAACGCAATTGTACTGACCCCGCTGTCTTTGACTCCCAAGCACAAGAATTAAAACAAAAATTCATTGACCGTGAGTACAATAAACATCAGTTGGACAATGCCATTAAGACCGTCACAGCTATGACAAGGTCAGACCTGTTACAATATAAACCAAAAGATAAGACAACTACAACAGGTAATACAGTGGCCTTTATTACAAAATATAGTTCACTTGCACCCCAACTAGTCAAAACATTTGATAAATATTGGGGTTTGTTACGGCAAGATGACATCCTAAAAGATTTTTTGAAAGATAAGCCGGAGATTTATTTTAGAAAAGCGAATAATTTAAAAACAAAAATATCCCCAAGTTGTCCTTTCAGCAGAGATGTCCCACACACAAGAGACAGCATCAAAGGCTATTTCCCTTGTGCCAAATGCATAGCATGCCAATATAGTGTCAAAATACAAAAATTTGTTTCAAACATTACAACAAAAGAATATGCAATCAGAACACTCATCAATTGCCATAGCCAATTTGTCATCTATTTGCTGGAATGCCCGTGTGGCTTACAATATGTGGGCCGCACGGGCAGAACACTGCAGAGAAGATTAGGAGAACACATATACAATATCAGGAGAGGCTTTGAGGCCCACAATGTGTCACTCCACTTCAAACTTAAACATGCACAAAGTCCAATGGGACTAAAATGTCATGCTATTGAATGTCCCACATTCAGCCAAAGAGGGGGGGATAAAATTAACATCATTTCCAGGAGAGAATCCTATTGGATATTTGAACTGAAAACTCTCAGCCCTCTTGGGCTGAATGTGGAATTCGACTTGACAGCATTTCTCAAATAATAGCATTTCATAATCTATACATCTGCATTACTATTTTCCACATTTATATTAAGTTTGTTAGAGCTTGTCCGCCAACACTCTTATCAATGTGGATGCGCCTAGCCAGTATCACATATCACTAAGTATATCACTAATAATGCACAAACTTAGTTAGTACACCAAATTAATTTAATTTATTATATATTAATAATTCAATGTTGTTACACTTATAAAATTATAAATACACAAACTAAGTTACTACACCAAATCAACAATTTATTACACATTTAATGTTTTTACAGTTATATTATTTTACACTTAGATTATTATAATTTGATTTTATATTTACTTATTTATCAGACTAATGAGAATCAAATAGTTGCACTATTAATTATAATCAATGTTTTAACACACTTTTAAAATAATAATCACATTAAGTTTCTTGTTCAATTTGACTCTAAGAATTCCTCCCTGTCCATGTGAGATGTGCCTCTCCATTTTGACCATTTCCAAATAGGACTTTATTTAGTGGTCCTATACATATGTATTGTTCTACAAATGACATGATTTGATGTTTATTACATCAAATGTGTCATTTTTCTGGCTATTATGAAATATACAACTAACAGATTGAATTGTGAAATTATCAGATTAAATTATCTAACTGTCTGTATTATTATATAATAGTCTTTATAGTGTTTAAAGAATCATTATTTAGGATAGAAATTTGTTTATTTGATCCACTTTGTTGTAGACTCCATTATGCAGATAAAGTGTTGGTATCACTGTATTAGTAATTGTTAAAATATCTGCATCCTAATATTCATAGATCGTATTGTATCACACACATGTATAGCCTTGGTTAAGGTGCTGTATTTACTCTGACTTTTTGGTTAACATCTATATACCAATCAACCCTTTTACCAATAATCAATCCAATTAATTATATTGGGCATCAATTGGGTTTTAACAAACAATATGGTCTCAAGAAACAACAGCACAAAAACCAATCGTTATTCATGTGAGTTATTTGTATCTGTCATTCTATTGTTATGCATGTTGTATATATATATAAGTTTTTGCAGGGCATTTATCCTTGCAGCAACTATTCATTCACTGATTTATCTATTTAATCAACTATCTTGTGTCTCTATATCTCCTTGTACCAATGATATGATCAAGGCAAATGTTTATGGACTCATTATCTTTTGGACCCGCCTTTCTGGGAGTTCCCATTGATCAATTAGAACATTGGGGGTATATAAGGAAGCCCAACCGGTGTAGCATTCATTCCCTGACGAAGAAACACGTGATCGAGTGTTTCGAAACGCGTAGGAAGGTATTCTGGTCATCCAGGGACACCGTAGCTGAGTCAATCCGGCGGTGACGTCAGCGGAGGAGACGCGCGAAATCCACGCGGTGTTGTTGAATGCACGAGTATTCCTGAGATCTCCCCGCACGCTCTAAGCAGACGTCCGGCACCCCACAGCAGACGGCTACCCCTGGCTAAAGACCCCGTACCAATGCACATGTCCTACTCCAGGACGGTGAGTAGGATTTCGGTTTTACCTCTGGTGGAGCAGCAAGGCTTCTCTCTGCTTAAATGCTGAGAAGCCCCTATCTCTTTTATTAACAGAAGATAATCCACTGTTTATTTTACAGTTCATGTTTTATTTCAATTGTAGTCACAATTGTTTTAATTAATAAATTGCTTCATTTTCCATCCACATGTCTTATATTGTCTAAAGGATAATACACTATTGAGTTGTTTGTATTTCTATTGTCTCCATCTCTGAGTTTATACAACAGAAACCTCAGCACAAGACTTTTGTTCCAGCCACCTACCCTCAGCGCCATAAGAGGTTTTTCTATCCACACTAATGTACAGTACTGTGTGCACTCACTTCTCCTAAGACCTCATTAAACTTTTCAGTCAATGAGGACGATGCCCGATAATGAATGCCTAACCCGGCTTCAGAGCTAAATGAATTCATTAAGCACATTGAATATTACTGACATTTACTTGGAAGCCTGGGACATGAAACTCATATTTGTTGCTATACTGTATATTCAGTTGCTACCAGCCACCCTTGGGTGCTGGCTCATCTCTTGGCGCTCACAGTTTGCCCACTAATTGGGCAAAGTAGGTCTTATCTGCTGTAAATTTCTAGGTAGCTACATTTTAAGTATCTCATTAGTATTTCGCCCAACCTGGTTGCCTCCCCTTTTGCATCACAGTTTAATACAAACACCTGAAAATGAGCACTGCAATAATGACATATACTGAGTATGAAGGAGTAATGTACCACTAACGCTTATGAGAAGACGAACAGGACCCTATAATCCTAAAAGCATCTAACCCATATGGCTTCCCCTAATTACCCACTGCTCTCTAAATACCTACAGTACTTAGTATTTTAAAGGTCCTTTTCTCATCCATATCCTACACCCATCATACCAAAGTTACCAATGGATCAGCAAGTATAAACATTTTAAAACCAGGACCTGAAGTAAATTGACAGGTGAGCAGTATCACATTGCAGAACCGTACAATAGGGTGCAATGTAATGCATTGAAGGTGGCTACAGCAGTCAAAAAATTACTTAACAATGTATTTAGGTTCTATTTTTCCTCCAGAGAAAGATTTTATGGAGTAGGCCTGTACACATCTTGGTAGATTTATTTTCAATTTGGAGATGGACTGGGCTTAAATGGGTTTTAATATGATTTTGTATTAAAAGCACAAAATTATTAAAGGATATGTAAATAAACAACCTCTCATTTGTTTATGCACCTACCATTCCAAAGTAACCTTGTTTATCCTCCGGGACATGAATCTCTGGGTAAATGTTCTCCAAGAACCATTTGAAATTTTTGCACTGGAGTTTCTCTCTAAGTTGTCTTCTCTCTGTCACATCCCCATATGGCTCCTAAAACAAAGAAGAAGAAATACTGTATAAAGAACTCACTCGGCTCTTTCTATACCAGGGGTGACCCACCCATAACCCCGCGAGCCATGACTGCGTTTGGAATGGGCCGCGTGATGATACTCGGGGATCAGCCACTCCTCAGCTGCAGCATCTTATCATGCCATCCCACCCGCCACCCACCGGTGCACTTGGCCGAACCCGAAAGTATGAGCCTGCCCAGAAGTCAGTGGGTGAGTGAGGCAAGAGGAAGGGGAGCAAGTGAAGGAAGAGGAAGGGGGTTGAGGGAAGAGGAAGGGGGGGTGAAGGAAGAGGAAGGGGGATGAGGGAAGAGGAAGGGGGTGAGAGAAGAGGAAGGGGGGATGTGGGGTGAGAGAAGAGGAAGATGGGGGGTGAATGAGCAGAGAAGAAGAAGAGGGGGTGTGAGTGAGGGAAGAGGAAGGGGGGCGAGTGAGGGAAGAGGAAAGGGGAGGCGAGTGAGGGAAGAGGAAGGTGGGGGGAGGTGAGTGAGGGAAGAGATGGGGGGTGAGTAAGGGAAGAGGAAGGGGCGCGAGTGAGGGGAGAGGAAGGGGGCAAGTGAGGGAAGAGGAAGGTGTGGGGAGGTGAGTGAGGGTGGTGAGTGAGGGAAGAGGAAATGGGGGCGAGTGAGGGAAAAGGAAGGGGTGGTGAGTGAGGGAAGAGGAAATGGGGGTCAGTGAAGCAAGAGGAAGGGGAGCGAGTGAGGGAAGAGGAAGGGGTGCGAGTGAGGGAAGAGGAAGGGGTGCGAGTGAGGGAAGAGGAAAGGTTGCGAGTGAGGGAAGAGGAAAGGGGGGGAGTGAGGGAAGAGGAAAGGGGGAAGTGAGGGAAGAGGAAAGGGGCGAGTGAGGGAAGGTGGGGCAAATGAGGGAAGGGGGGGCAAATGATGGAAGGGGGCGAGTGAGGGAAGAGGAAGGGGTGGGGAAGTGAGTGGGGGAAGAGAAAGGGGGGGCAAGTGAGGGAAGGAGAGAAGGGGGGCAGAGGAGGGGGTGACAGTAGGACAGTGGCCCGTCATCAAAAAAAAATTGCCCACCGCTGCTCTATACCATGGTTAATGGAACATATGTTTATGTGATAAGGAAGTGCCTCATGCATGGAGATACCAGAAGAGAAAACAGTGAAGCGGTATTGTATAACCAGTAGGGTGAAAGGTGTATTTACTCTGCCAGCATCGTTTGAGTATTTTTGTGTCCACACAGCACATGTGGGTGGTAAAACCTCTGATGGCGCTGAGGGTGAATGGCTGGAACAGAAGTCTTGTGCTGAGGTGTCTTTGGAATGGCTCAGAGAGGGAGACAAGAGAAATACAAGCACCGCTATGGTGTATTACCCTTAAACAATGTGAGACATATGTATGAAAATATGGAGCATTTAATGGTTAAAACAATTGTTATTACAATTATTACAATTGGTATAAAATGCGAACTGTAAAATAAACAGTAGATGATCTTCTGTTAATAAATGAATTGAGGGCTTCCCAGCACTTTTGGCCGAAAAAAGCCTTGCTGCTCCACCAGGTAAAACTGAAATCCTACTCACCGTCCTGGAGTAGGACATGTGCATTGGTACGGGGTCTTTAACCAGGGCTGGCCGTCTGCTGCGGGTTACTGGACGTGCTGGAAGCGTGCGGGGAGATTTCTGGAGTACTCGTGTTCTCAAACAGCAGAGTGGATAGCGCGCGTCTCCTCCGCTGACGTCACTGCCGAATTGGCTCAGCTACGGTGTCCCTGGATGGCCACAATACCTTTATTATTTATTATTATTGTGGCCATCCAGGGACACCGTAGCTGAGCCAATTCGGCAGTGACGTCAGCGGAGGAGACGCGCGCTATCCACTCTGCTGTTTGAGAACACGAGTACTCCAGAAATCTCCCTGCACGCTTCCAGCACGTCCAGTAACCCGCAGCAGACGGCCAGCCCTGGTTAAAGACCCCGTACCAATGCACATGTCCTACTCCAGGACGGTGAGTAGGATTTCAGTTTTACCTGGTGGAGCAGCAAGGCTTTTTTCGGCCAAAAGTGCTGGGAAGCCCTCAATTCATTTATTAACAGAAGATCATCTACTGTTTATTTTACAGTTCGCATTTTATACCAATTGTAATAATTGTAATAACAATTGTTTTAACCATTAAATGCTCCATATTTTCATACATATGTCTCACATTGTTTAAGGGTAATACACCATAGCGGTGCTTGTATTTCTCTTGTCTCCCTCTCTGAGCCATTCCAAAGACACCTCAGCACAAGACTTCTGTTCCAGCCATTCACCCTCAGCGCCATCAGAGGTTTTACCACCCACATCTTGCATATCTGGTTGGAAGATCCCAGATTAAACCTCTACGGCAGCTCCAGGACTACCTACTCTCTAGGACTGTATCCCAGGTTTTGTTTTCACTGTTTGTTCAATATTGTTGCACTAGCGCTTGTACACACTTATTTTTTTCCACACAGCACATACAAGATATGTTGTCTTGATAAGTATCCACAGTTCCAAAATTACACTTTACAAGCTTGACCCCCACATCTTTCTTTGGCACTTTCTATAACAAAGATCGTTTTGTTCACAGCTGCAGAAGATTCAATCTCAACCACCCTAGTGTACATCTGCATTGCCCCAAAGGCGGACAGCCTGATGGGGCTCCCCAAGAACTGCTCCCCTCTGCACAGGACCAGAGTGCTAAGGGTTAACATGTGCTTGTACTTTGTGGAACGTCAACCCCACCCAGTTGAATGTTAATGAGCCAAGAGGACACAAATATCTTTTTGTTCAGAGCTGCAGCAGATTCAATCTCAACCACCCCAGTGTACATCTGCGTTGCCACAAAGGCGGACAGCCTTTGGCGCAGCCGAACATCAGCGAAGGGCAGCCAAAGGGTGTGAGCCATTTGCTGCCATTCGCTGATGTTCGGTGATGTTAAAGCTGCTATATTGCAATCTGAAACTCATAAGCCCTTTATCCCTTGTACCCAATTTTCCAACTCTATCTGTGCATGAAATGTCTGTGAAGTCACTGTATAACCCTGTTCTTTTAATGTAACCATGTATTTTTTTTATAACTCTGTGCCCAGGACATACTTGAAAACGAGAGGTAACTCTCAATGTATTACTTCCTGGTAAAACATTTTAATAAATAAATAAATAAATAAAATATATCTCTCAGTATGTCTGTCCCTCCCATCACTGACCCCCCTTGTAAATGTCCAGCCACCCAGGTTGATGAACCCGTTCTATTATTTTATTCCAAAGTTCCCAAGCTCACCAAGCGGGCATGTGGGTTTCGATGGTAGTACAGTTCTTTATATTCATCCATCCACACTTCAGCTGCTCGGACGCTGTTGGCCAAAGCCTTACTACGCGAGTATGGTGCTTGTTTGGGGAAAACATGACCAACATGGGAACATGGGTGAACTTCAAGACTTCCGCCACACTGCCAGATCTACAAGAAAAGACCAACAATACATACTGAATACAACACATCTTGTTCATGTATAGCAGAAAGAAGAGAGGACAAGATACAACATATATATTTCCACCAGCCCGGGGTATATTCGATATCACGCACATAGCACTTTGGGACTACACTTAGTATTTATTTGGTTGAAATGTCTTTGAATCCCGGCTAAGGGCCTTATTCAATGAGATCTGAAGTGTTGTGATTGGCCCAAAAATGCTATTTAAAATCAATAGCAGCTTCCGAATTTACTGAGATAATAAGTGCCTACAGTAGTTATTCTTTAAACTGGATTTGTGCCAATCTGGGTCCAATTGCTTAATACTCAGTTTGCAGTCACTGGGAGTTTCCATGCGATAGTGCCCCAATCAGTACTGTTGCCGTTTAATACATAACCCCCTATGAGCATATGGCTTACGTATGCCATATCAAACAAACATGCTCTGTTTGGGACATTAGTCTTTGATGGAAAGTAACTGCAAGCCAGTTACGCTCTGCTAGTTGGAAAAATTATTTTATTAAATACACTTTCAAGGTACCGTACCACAATTTCATAAACCATATAAAATACGTATCATTAAATAGGTTTATGCTTTGTTATTGCAATCTAACCAAACAATAACGGATTCTGGTAAGAAAATACATAGTGTTGCCCATAGGACTATGCTACATTTTTATATGGAGGACGGGTTGCAAAATTAGGACTCGCTGAGCCTGTACCTAATCATTTTGAACCATCAGGCGAGACTTGTCAATTAAATAAGTATTAAATAACTGTTGCAAAAGTCAATCAAAGGCGTGGTTTCTTATTTAAGAAAGTTCAGACTAAGTACGTGCCAATAGTTTATCGGCACAATTATAAAATGGGTTACTCACCCTAAATGAGAATTCAAGGTTTTCTCCGCCCCACACTTCCATTCCAGTATCGTAGGAGCCGAGATACTCAAAATACTTCTTACTCACGGAAAACAGGCCACCAGCCATGGTTGGGGAACTAAAGTATTAGAAAACATTAGCTTTGTGTTAATAATGATATAAAGCAGCAATCTCCCCCATTCACCACGCTGCCCTTTTTGGCAAGGATTCTGAACAATGGGGTCTCTTTCTGAAGGACTGTGATACCACATCCTCCCTCGTAGTTCCAAAGAGATATTACGTAAGCAAACATTACAGATGTCTGTTGTGCTGCGTCCCGTCTTCTCCCGTAGCTTCAACGTCACAAATGCCAATCTTCTGAGCAGAGGGCTTCGCAGGGATACTTGTACTGATTACACTGACATGATTGTTGTTGTTTATGGAACTGCCTTTTTAATGTCATATACTGTAGTTTTTATTCTTTAATATTTGTTGCGCTTTCGACTTTTGCACTACTGCTAATGTTCCGCTGATTGAGTTACCAACACTCTGCCAACAATCGGTCCTGCATAGATGTCAAAATCATACTTGAGAAATTATGTTTGGCACCAAAACATCCGGTGTGGTTGGGTTTGCACAGAGATATAAAAAAAAAAAATCTAATTCACATTGTGGCATTACATGATACAGGGGTTAGGATACCACGAGGCTCGCGTTCGCGTTTTTTTTATTTTTTTGTCATGAGATATCTAGAAATCTTTATCACATCATTGTATATGGTGTGTGTCGAGTGATATTTTCTTTTTTTTTTGCATTATGAATGTTGGAGACTTGAGCGGAGCACCTTGTGTACCAGGACTCGAGATAAGGAAATACTTTTTTTGGCATGACTAACTGTGTAAACAGGATTTCAACTCCAGTTCAAACGGTTAAATTGGCAAGGCCCTGACATTTTTCAAGGAAATAATATGTTCATTTCAAAGAGTTAAAAAAAGTCATTGTTAAGTATATCAAACGGTATTTAAGTTGCCTTTATTCACTTGACTGGCAAAAGAGATTCGATGTGGATTAGCACAGATGTAGCAAGACTTGCTGTCCCCGGCGCTGCGAACGAACAAACAAAGTCTGCGTCGTCAGAGACAGTGTCTGCCACAATCGAGCTGCGGACGTCTATACTTTCGAATGGGCCGTGCGCAGTGTTAATCCTTTGGTGCTGCGACAGCCACGTGACTGACCATGGCATCGCCCCAGAAGACAGTAAGGCTTGCTACATCTATAACTTGAACGTTATTGCCAAAAGAATATGACCATGCTACACAGACTGTGATTAAACAAACACCATTGTTTTAAGTTGTGTGTTCCTCATGTGACATTCTATTCTATTCATCTCCGTATTGATATTGGTCTTGATTAAGGACACGAGAAAATATCAAATGAAAGCAATGGAAGTTACCATCTGCATGACATGAAAAAAGGGTGTGCAAGACAAGGCATCTCCCACCAGAGTACCAAACTACTAAAGAAAATACTGTGGCTACAAATGACACCAATAAGTGCAGAAACTGGTGCATCCTATTATAAGTGTGCTACTCCATTCCTCCCCTAATTTCCCTTAATCATTCCTCATACTGCTTATTGATGGAAGAAAAACATATTTGTGTTTCCATTTGTGTAATGCAGTATTACAGGAACGGGAGTAGTACATGCTCTAGTCTTAAAAATGGCTAAAAAATATCATAAATCATAGACTAAATCTGTTAAATTCCGGCCATTATTAAAATCCCTGCTCTCTGATTGGATAATGCCCGGAATTTTAACCAATCAGTAATGGCCCAGAATTTTTGGCACCCTACCAAGTTTTTCAGCCAATCAGCTTTCAGTTCTCATTTACAAATAGTGAGATCAGCACTCAGTCATGGTAGGTTATTGGACAGGAGGCAGCAGCATGGCACTGACTCCTCCCTCACCCTGCCTGCAGAGAGCTCCGCACAGGAGAGTGAGGAGAACGGTGTCTGTTGTGTGTTTTGTCGATGTAAAGGGGCCAGCCGAGTGTTTTATTGGTGTGTGTCTGTCTTCTGTTGGTGTGTGTTTTGTGGGTATGGAGGGGGCAGCAGAGTCTGTTTTGTTGGTGTGTGTCTGCTGTGTGTGTGTAGAGGGGGGCTGCAGTGTGTCTGTCTTGTGTGTGTGTTTTGTGGGTGGAGAAGGGGTGCAGAGTGTTTTATTGATGTGTGTGTGGGTTTACAGGGGGCTGCTGGTGTGTGTTTTTGTGGCTGTAGAGGTGGCAGAGCCTGTTTTGTTTGTTTGTGTGTGTCTCTGCATTGTGTTTTATGGGTGCAGAGGGGGGTTGCAGTGTGTTTTGTGGGTGGAAGAGGGGTGCAGAGTGTTTTGTGTGTGTCTGCAGTGTGTGGGTTTACAGGGGGGCTGCGGTAAGTGTAGAGGTGGGGGGGGGGGCTGCTGTGTGTTGTGGGTGTAGAGGGGGCAGCAGTCTGTTTTGTTGGTGTAGAGGGGGCTGCAGTGTGTATGTGTGTGTCAGTGGGTGTAGAGGCTGGAGGAGGGCTGCAGAGTGTGTTTTGGTATGTATGCATCTGCAGTTTTGTGGGTTTACAGGGGGCTGCAGTGTGTGTTTGTGGGTGTAGCGGGGGACTGCTGTTTGTGGTGTGTTTTGTGAGTGTAGAGGTTTGAGGAGGGCTGCAGAGTGTATGTTTTTAATGAAAATTAAAAAAAAAATAAGGCTGCATTTAGCCTATAATTAAGTAATAATCCCTGAAGAACAGGGCATTTACTCTGCAGTGTGTGTCTGCTGTGTGTGGGTTTACAGGGAGGCTGCAGTGGGTGTAGAGGGAGCTGCTGGTGTGTGTTTTGTGGATGTAGAGGGGACGGGGGTCTGTTTTGTTGGTGTGTGTGTCTGCAGTGTGTTTTGTGGATGAAGAGGGGGGCTGCAGTGTGTGTGTATGTCAGTGGGTGTAGAGGGTGGAGGAGGGATGCAGAGTGTGTTTTGGTGTGTGTATGTGTCTGCAGTTTTGTGAGTTTACAGGGGGCTGTAGTGTGTGTTTGTGGGTGTAGAGGGGTCTGCTGTGTGTAGAGGGTGGAGGAGAGCTGCAGTGTGTTTTGTGGGTGTAGTGGATGGTGTTTTGTGGGTTGCAGAGTGTGTTTGTGTGTATAGCAGGGGGCTGCAGTGTGTGTGTGTGTGTGTGTGTGTGTACGCGTGCGCATGTGTGTATATAGAGGGGGCTGTGTGTACGTACATTTTCCTTTTAATAAACTTGCAGTAAAAGCATAAGAATGTAGACAATGCTGATAAAAATCAATATGACTACAAAAGTGTTTATCTTTTATGAAAAATTAAAAAAAAAAAAAGCCTACATTTAGCCTATAA
Source organism: Ascaphus truei (assembly GCF_040206685.1). NCBI lineage: Eukaryota > Metazoa > Chordata > Amphibia > Anura > Ascaphidae > Ascaphus > Ascaphus truei. The sequence continues at coordinate 251,354,746 of NC_134484.1, forward strand.
TAGTAATAATCCCCTCAGAACAGGGCATTACTGGCCAATAATCCCTGGCTGGGTTAAAGTCCCTCGGCTTCGCCTCGGGCCTTCAACTCTTCCAGCCACGGCATTATTGGCCAGTAATGCCCTGTTCTGAGGGGATTATTACTTAAATATAATTTTTATGTTGCATCCTATTGATATGAGACCAATTCTGACATGCACTTTACATCTACATTTTGTTATCTGCAACACTACTGTAAGTGACATAGTATAGCAACTTGCAGTGGCCCGCGGACCACCTGCTGCTGTTCTCTTTATGTCCCAGCGAGTACTCTAGCTTTCATTGCACTTGCTCAAGTGGCCCAAAGATATTTTTCTCATTAAAACTAACTTTCAAATAATATCCATCACCGTAAACCGTGATACCATCTATCCCGACACCAAAGCCCGTTGCCTAGGTAGTTACATTTTACTCCTCCCTTTTCTTCTCCATTCACATTCAAAGCAAAAATTTGACGCAATTGTCAATCTACAGCCAAAATCCCATCCGGATTATTGTAACATATTGCATATAGTCTGCTGCTAGAATAATTTAACTTTCTCCCAAAACAGTCTCTGCTCATCTCCTCCTTAAAGAGACACTGCAAGTGACACTATGTTTTGAAGCAGGGGGTCTCCGAAGTTGAATCATGTTGATTTCAGCTCCGGGAACCTCCACAGGTGCTGCTGGTAGGAGCCCTAGCTGAGTTCACAATATGGCGGTTTAAAAAGTCCATCTTTAAGCGGGAGCTTTAAACTGCTCAGAGATGCCGACAGCACCTACGGAGGTAAGTATCTCCGGGGGTCCCCGGAGTTCAAATCAACGCGGTTCAGCTCCGAAGACCCCCTGCTTCAAACCTACTTTTTTCTTTTAAAACATAAAATAAACAGTGTCACATGGAACGCCCCTTTAATCCCTCTCCTGGCTTCCCATCACATTTTAGATCAAATACAAAGTTCTCCTCGTTACCTCAACTCATCTGCTCCTTCCTACATATCAGCTTTTATCTTTCATTATGTCGCTGCTCGTCTCCTGCGCTATAACGTACCCAGAACTGTCTTATTTCCACCCCTTTCTCCCCTACTGCTCTCTCGCCTCAGATTGTTTTCTCCTCGCACTCAGTATACGCACCCTCTCTCCCCAGCTTTAAGTCAAACGTTAAAACTCACCTCGTAAATGAAGCATTTAATTAGCCAAGACTTATGGCTACTGTCCACAGTCGCTCCTAGCAACCCTTCTGGCCAAGTACTGCCATCTATTGCACTTATTCCCTCGCTTGCTGTCCCTGTAAGTCCCAGAACATACCACTTAGATTGTAAGCTCTCCGGGCAGGGAATTTCTTAACAATTGTCTGATTTTGTTGGTTGCACTTATTGTGCTATAATTCTCTTTACTGTATTGTCACTCTTGTAAAGTGCTGAGTACACTATGGGCACTATATAAACCAAGATATACATACATATGATATATAAATAATGTCTGTAAAGCATTCACAGCCTTATTCTTTTAAATATAAAAATGACATTAGACTATTCTTTTATCCTAGTGACTTTTTAGGAGCCAAATTTCCCTCCCCAAACTTGTTGCATAGCACAGACACTGTAAATGATTAAATACATACCTGATGACGTCAATGGGAGACCGCCTGCGCTGTTGCTCTTTCTGTGGGACAGTATGCCAAGTGAAGACCAGTCTCCAATCAAACCCACCGATCTGAGGCTCCCCAGCATTACCCAAATACTCAAACGTATTCCAATCGATCACATCGATTACTGGGCAAATCACAGCCGACTCCTTTTCCCGGATCCTGCATAGAAATGCACAGTTATAGAAGGAGTAGCAACGACAAGCGGAGTCTGCACTGCTTGGGGTCTGTTTTGCTATTCTCAACTGGTGGCTCTCACCGAGCAAGACATTCCTTTGTCAATTTGGCAATGAATATTATCCTCCCAGGATGGCGATATGGCGTTGGTGTGGGACACACAACATTCTTGCCATGTATTGGATAGTGCGGTGGTAACCCCTGCAGTCAGACCGGAGACTACGTACACACACAGCTGCACAAATAGGGATTTCCCAAACGTAAGACCAGGGGGTGTCTAGAAGAGACCCCAAAAATGAGATATTACCCCTAGCATTTTTTTTTTTTTTTACAATAAAAAGATTGCGGCTTTGAGGTAAACACAGACCTACAGACTAAAGATTCAGGATTATCTCCGCAAAGAGTGAAAACAACACATGCCACATGGAGAGATTTACTAAGCGGCACGAGCCGTTTTACTCTCGGTATTATCGGTATTAAATGTACTGGTAATAGAAAATATGTACATCCCTTACCAAGTCTGCCCATTACCGTTAACATTTGCATGTCTATGCGCAGAACCATAATATATGCACTATAAACACTGGATGCTGACACTGGGGATTCTCTGTGAGACATCTATAGCTTAAAACATAACAGACTTTCCAGCTCATTAAATGGACATCTCTGCATGTTGCGAAATTCCAGATAAGTCAGATAAATTCCAGATAAGGCCTCCATATATATATATATATATATATATATATATATGCAAATATAGCTGTATGCTCATCTGCATGTCTTAGGCAGGTCTGCAACCCTGCCTTTCCCCATTATCACCCAGCATACAGCACTTCCACTGCAGCAAGGGATTCTGGGAAATGACATGCAAATGAGCACACAGTGTCACTTTTTGCCTCAATAACCATTTTTAACATGGTTCCCTATAGGCTTAAGCTTGCTGCATGGTCACAGCTTTGAGCACAGCCAGGGTTAAGGTGCATACCCAGAAAACCACCCACAGACAGCTGTTTCGACCTTGATGGGTCTCATCAGTGTGGGGTTGATTTTACTGGGAATGCAAGAGAGGCTATGGGATAGGCTAAACCATAATACTGAGTTAAGTTATGGTGAGTAAAAAAAGTGACAAAAACCCTCCACAGGAAAGCAAATATGCAAATATAGCTGTATGCTCATCTGCATGTCTTAGGCAGGTCTGCAACCCCGCCTTTCCCCATTATCACCCAGCATACAGCACTTCCACTGCAGCAAGGGATTCTGGGAAATGACATGCAAATGAGCACACAGTGTCACTTTTTGCCTCAATAACCATTTTTAACATGGTTCCCTATAGGCTTAAGCTTGCTGCATGGTCACAGCTTTGAGCACAGCCAGGGTTAAGGTGCATACCCAGAAAACCACCCACAGACAGCTGTTTCGACCTTGATGGGTCTCATCAGTGTGGGGTTGATTTTACTGGGAATGCAAGAGAGGCTATGGGATAGGCTAAACCATAATACTGAGTTAAGTTATGGTGAGTAAAAAAAGTGACAAAAACCCTCCACAGGAAAGCAAATATGCAAATATAGCTGTATGCTCATCTGCATGTCTTAGGCAGGTCTGCAACCCCGCCTTTCCCCATTATCACCCAGCATACAGCACTTCCACTGCAGCAAGGGATTCTGGGAAATGACATGCAAATGAGCACACAGTGTCACTTTTTGCCTCAATAACCATTTTTAACATGGTTCCCTATAGGCTTAAGCTTGCTGCATGGTCACAGCTTTGAGCACAGCCAGATGAGCATGCAGATGAGCATACAGCTATATTTGCATATATATGTATATACAGTATATATATATATATATATATATATATATATATATATATATATATATATATATACACACAGTATATACACACAGTATATACACACAGTATATACACACCGTATATACAGTATATATATATATATATATATATACACACACAGTATATACAGTATATATATATATATATACACACACACACTATGATTCTTGCTCTTGTTGATCCACTGAAAAGTAGCACTTTCTACAACAAACCTAGACTGCTCTAGAATCAAACTGCAGTTGGAAACAGACAGGCACACTCAGTTGACTTTGCATCAGATGTGACTGATTCTGAAACTATTTTCTCCTGCTTGAACTTACTATTTTTGGGGGGCATATACTTTTGTACATGTTTCCCTTTTTGAGATAGATACATATATACATATAATATATATATATATATATATATATATATATATATATATATATATATATATATACATATAATATATATATATATATATATATATATATAAAATATATAAAACTGTGGAGAGAGAGAGAGAGAGAGAGAGAGAGAGAGAGAGAGAGAGAGAGAGAGAGAGAGAGAGAGAGAGAGAGAGAGAGAGAGAGAGAGAGAGAGAGAGAGAGAGAGAGAGAGAGAGAGAGAGAATGCCAGCACACACTGAAAAAAAGGCCCCATCTATAGGCAAGTGTGGTGCACGGTAAAGGGTAAATAGTTAGAGTCTGTGAGGATCCCTAGAGATGCAATATACTGGCGCAGCACAAGAGATAATCACATAAAAATGGTTTATTGGGTCCAAAATGCACACACATAAAAGTGGTTTATTGGGTCCAAAATGCATATGATTATCACTTGTGCTGTGCCGGTATGCTTATTACTCAAATTCCATAGTTTTTCCATGATAACCTTCAATCAAAACCAGTATTTTCTTAAATATACAATAGGGTTTATATTAAGTAATTCCATGTCTTTTGAAACAAAATGATGTATGAATTAGACAAACAATGGGTAATTAAGAGTCAGAGTATGTGAAAAAATAAGTGAAACCCTGATTTTATCAGCTAAATTAAAGGGGTAATGGACGACTTGCCATCATTGACACAATCATGAATTCTGCATTGTATCTGAAGATTCAAGAGGAGATTATCAAGCTATCCGTCTGTGAGCTGAAGCTGAAGCGAAAGTTGATCATGCAGCAAGACAATGATCCTAAACATACAAGCAGATCTACAAAAGAATGGCTGCAGAAGAATAACTTTGTGGTTTAGTCAAAGTCCGGACCTAAACCCCATCGAAATGTTGTGGCAGGAGCTGAAGTGACCTGTCCATGCAAGGAAGCCCTCAAATGTCACTGTGCTGAAGCAGTTTTGTAAGGAGGAATGGGACAAAATTAATCAAAATTCGATGTGAGACTGACCAGCAATTACAGAAAACACTTAGGGGCCTATGCACTAAGCAGAGGTAAGCCACTTATCGCAGCCTAAATGCCAAAAAGGCCTACAGCGATTCAGTGAACCCCGATAAATCGGCGATAAGAGAACTTTTCTGCAAGTTTTTTTTGCAGAGAAGAAGAAAAACGCCAAACAAGCGGCGATAAGCCACTTATCATCACGTTTTCAAACTCGTGCAATTCTAGTATCCCCGATTAGCTTATCGAGGCTAATCGTGGCTCTAGAATAGAGATTTCCTCTCAAAATCGTCCCGCCAGGAAAAGTTGGCAGGAAGGTGGTGAGAAGCTGCCGAGAAGCGGCGAGAGGGGGCTTAGAAAAAAAAATACATTTTTCCTGCATCGGATTGATGCCGGGAGTCTCCCGAGCTGATGTCCATTAATATCACCCCCGGAGACACCCGGCATGAATCCCATGCAATAAAAATGCATTTACAGGCAACTTCATTACCTTAGCGGCTAACCACTAAGGCAATGAAGGGGTTAAGGAACAACATCAGCTTTATTGGGGGCAGAGGATGTGAGTGAAGCGGGTACTTGGCCCTTCATTCACACCCTCTGCCCCCAATAAACATTACAATATGTACTAACCACCAATACACAACGCACCCCCTGTGCCCCACATAAAACCATAATTTTTATACACAGGATTGATACCAGAGGCCGACGGGGGTCCTCCAGGTGGTCCCCACGGCTGTCTCGGGGGCCTCCAGGTCCTTGGTGGTCCCTGCGTGTGTATGGGGGTCCCCGGGTGGTCCCTACGGGTGTCTGGGGGCCCTCAGGTGGTCCCCAAGGGTGTCCGGGGGTCCTCGGGTGGTCCCTGCAGGTCCCCGCTGGCCTGCGGTACCAATCCTGTTGCACAAAAACTCATTTGGAAGACATTGCAATAAATACACCTCCCCCTAACATACAGTACAGTAATGGGCAAAATAACTGTTATCTAGGTATGGATAATAGCTCATTTACCCATTATTAAATAAAACATTAGCCAGCAGAGCATAAATAATGTAAATAAACCTTTCTACTTACCCCTGCTATCATGAAGGGCGTCCTCGTCGGCATACTGCTGGTCCATGTCCTCCGATGCCAGCAATAATACATACCAAAATACAATCTAATGGCCCCTAACCCCTTAATAACCTTAGCGGTTAATAACCGCTATAGTAATTAAGGGTTAACCCACCCTCCCCCGCTACCCACCCCAGAAACACTATACCCACCCTGTACCCATTGATTGGCATAGTGGTACATCATACCAATATACAGATGCAGCCACCATAATCTGACCACTTGCCTGGGAAAATACTGGGGCTATCTCACAGTAAACACTGCAACATTTATGTCAGATTCTGCAGCCAGACTAATGGCCCATTGGATTAACACAGCAGGTGTTCCTGCAGTCCGATTTAGTTTGAATGGGACTGCAGGGACCCACGCTGTGTTAATCTGATGGGCCATTAGTCTGGCTGCAGAAATCTCACCGCAATGTTGCAGCATTACTGTGAGATACACTAGCCCCAGATCTTCCAAGGCAAGTGGTCGTACAGGTGGCTGCATCTGTAATATGGGCATGATAAGCCACTGTAGCAGTCAATGGTCACCCTAACAAAAAAGCATAAAGGCCCAAAATACACAATAATAAAACATATACACAAGCACCTAAACACCAGAATTCAATAAATAAAAGCAATAGCCAACATATTCAATTAATAAAAGCACTAACAAACAAAACAATTAATTATTTTTAACTAGTAGCCAACAAAGCGATTGATTAATTATAATACTAGCCAACACATCAATTCAAACCAGGAGCTATTTTATATGGGTATGATATACCACTATGACAATCAATTGGTGCAGAGTGGGTAGAGTGGTAACGGGGTGGGTGGTTAGGCCTCCGGGTGGGTAGCGGGGGAGGGTGGTTTAACCCCTTAATTACTATAGCGGTTATTAACCGCTAAGGTAGTTAAGGGGTTAGGGGCCATTAGATTGTATTTTTTTTGTATTCTTGCTGGCATCGAAGGACATGTACCTGCAGTATGATGACGAGGACGCCCTTCATGATGGCATGGGTAAGTAGAAAGGTTAATTTACTTTATTTATGCTGGCTGGCTAATGTTTTTTTTAATAATGGGTGAATGAGCTATTATCCATTTCTGGATAACAGTTATTTTGTCCATAACTGTACTATATGTGTTGGGGGGGAGGGGGGAAGGTATATTTATTGCAATGTCTTCCAAATTTGTTTTTTTTGCAACAGGATTGGTACAGGATTGGTACTGCAGGCCCACGCGGACCCACGGACCACCTGAGAACCCACAGGGACCACCCAAGGACCCCCCACGGGGACCACCTGAGGACCCCTGGACACCCGCGGGGACCACCGAGGGCCCCCAGACACCCATGACTACCCGAGGGCCCCCAGACACCCGTGGGGACCACCCAAGGGCCCCCAGACACCCGCGGGGACCAACAAGGGACCCCGTTGGGGCCCACAGACACCCGCGGGAACCAGCTGGAGGCCCATGGACACCCGCGCGGACCACCCGGGGACCCCCGCCAGCCTCTGGTATCAATCCTGTGTATAAAATAAATAAATTATGGTTTTATGTGGGGGCACAGGGGGTGGGTGGGTTGTGTGTTGGTGGTTAGTACATATTGTGATGTTTATTGGGGGCAAAGAGGGTGAGTGAAGGGCCAAGTTCCCGCTTCACTCACCCCCTCTGCCCTCAATAAAGCTGCTATTGTGCCTTAACCCCTTCATTGCCTTAGCGGCTATCCGCTAAGGTAATGAAGCTGCTTTAATGTAATTTTTAGTATTAGTGTGTGGGAGCAGGGGGTCTCCTGAGATGAACTGCATTTCAGCCTCAGGGACCCCCTGCTTCCCAAGTTACAGACCCAGATATGTCACGTGATACGGACGATTTAAAAATGGCAGCTATACCGGCACCCGATGCCCAATACCAGGGCCTGTAACTCGGGAAGCAGGGGATCCGCGAGGCTGAAATCAAAGCGGTTCTGCTCAGGAGACCCCCTGCTCCCGCACACTATTAATAAAAATTACATTAAAGTAGCTTCATTACCACAGCAGATAGTCGCTAGGGTAACTAGTTTGTTTCATTTTTAGTTTGGGTTTTTATACTAGTGTATTGTAGCAGGGGGTCTCTGGAGCATAACCGCATTTATTTGAGGTCCGGGTACCCCCTGCTTCCCGAAATACAGGCCCCGTTATGGGGTGCCGGTTTCTCCTATGAAATGTATTCCCACACCACGTGACCGTGAGATTCAAATGCATAGGAGATACCAGCACCCCATAACGGGGCCTGTATCTCGGGAAGCACGGGGTCCCCGGATCTCAAATAAACGTGGTTCTGCTCCGGAGACCCCCTGCTACAATACAATAGTAATAAAATATAAATGAAAAAAAAAAATTCCGGGCGAGATTTGCACAGGGAGAAGCGGCTCTCTCTCTGCAGCAGATAGAAATCGTAGGGTGAACCCTTTTAAGAGAGACGATCATCACGTCGCCGGCTACTCGCCGGTTTTGCAAATGTTGCTATCACAGGTATTCGGGCCTTTGTGCATACCGTGATAGCAACGCTGTAAAAAATGGCAATTTAAACAGCCCGGCGATTCTTTTTCAGCGGTGCTTAGTGCATAGGCCCCATAGTTGAAGTTATTGCTGCTGAAGGGTTTTCCACCAGGTACTGAATCTAAAGGTTCGCATACTTTTTCACACATGGATATTTGATGTTGAATCATTTGTGGATAAATAAATGCTGAAAAAGTATCATGTTTTTGTGGCATTTGGTTGACCAGGTCATCTTTATCTATTATTAGGACATATAAATTTAATCTAATAACATTTAGCTTTGAAATATGTGAAAATCCTAGGGGGTTCACAATCTTTTTCTGGCCACTGTAATTACCAAAGTAAAAATATGTAAACTAACTGACTTATCAGGTTTTCAAATGACAAGACTGACATTTATCCCACTAGGACATTGCTGCCTTTGAAGCAGGTGAATTGAGTTTGACCGTCACCTCCTTGTGACTTTGCACTAATCACTTTATTCCCCTCACAAGCGACTGAGCCTGAAAAAGTCTGTACGCAACCCTGCCTACATCTATACTATAATTCTAAGTTGGATTCCGTTTGTTTGTTTCTTTGTATGTCCGAAGCATCGAAATCTCAGAAACGGCACCACGTAGCACAACGAAACTTTCCGTTTGTAGGTCAACGGAACTATTTTGGGCTTCCAATGTGACTCACCTCCCAAATTATGGACATTCTAAGTTTCCCTCGGCTGTCCAGCAAAAATGTTAGAGCAGGAGCGGGGGGGCGTGGCTACTAAGGAAGGGGGGATGTCCTTGCCTGGATCGGGGCTGTGTGTGTGTGTGTGATGTGAGATGTGCGGAGGAGATTTGCCAGCGGGGAGATGTGCCAGCTAGCAGCGGGAGATGTACCAGAGGGGGTTGGGAGATGTGCCAGCTAGCGGGGGAGATGTACCAGCGGGACGGGGGGGGGGAGGAGACATATGCAGGCAGCGGGGGGAGATGTACCAATGGGGGGGGGAGGGGCCAGGAACATTTGCCACCAGCGAGGGAAGATGTACCAGCGGGGTGCGGGGAGATGTATTAAATATTACATTCCTCGGGCGAAGCCGGCCACAAAAGCTAGTATTAAATAAAACAGGGATCAGAAGGATAACGTTATGTGTGCTGTGCACAGTATAGTACAGCAATGCGCAAAGTGGGGGCACACACCCCCCCTTACCGGCGGGGGGCACGGGGTTTACAGATGCTCCACGCGATTCCCGGAGGCACTTAAATTAAGTGCTGGGGGAGCTGCAGGGCCTCTGTAAACCTACTTACCTTGATTCAGCCGGCACGTGGAGACGAGTCGCCATGGCGACGTGCCATCATAACGTCCAGACACCGGGAATAAAGGTAAGGAGGAGGAAGAGGGAAGGGGGCGCACGGAGAGGAGGACATCCAGCAGGGGAGCGCAGGGAAAAAAGTTTGCGCCCCCCTGGTATAGTATACTGCATGTTGGTCATCATACCTTTCCAATAATGGCTCCAACCAGCCTTCATGGCACTCACAATGACAATCAAGGAAGGTCAAAACTTCGCCTTTAGCTATGGAAGCTCCCAGGAGACGAGCTCGTACTAATCCTTCTCTCTTGGTTGCTCGGATTAATCGCACCTTCTGTAGCGTCGAGACATATTTTTCCAAGCGCTCCTTCAGGTGTTCTATGGATAAATGAATGAGGAAGAGATTTGTAATGGAATCCGCGCTGGCACACGGTCCCACGTATAAACGGAGTGGAACTGGAATCCCCTTGCAGCCGTCAACAGGGGTACTCCATAAACTCCCAAGTGAGAGCTCCCAGGGGAGGTCTCACAGACAGGCAAAAAGAAAAGCAACCAACGCACTGAGGATCAGTTTAAAAAAAGGTATGTATTATTAAAAAAAAGTCCACACAATGGACGACATGTTCCTATTGGCGAGTGTCACAGGCCGGTCCGAGATAGAGTTGGAGTTCCACCTGGCTGACTGTGATCGTGGTCCGGACTCACTCATCTGCTGGTTATATCGGCTTTCCTTCTCCCGATCTGCCTACACCCCCTCCTTCAGTATATTTATCTAAATTATTGTTGTCGTTTTAATCTGTCGTCCATTTTGTGGACTTTTTTTTATAATATATATATTTTTTTTTAAACGGTCCTCAGTGCGCTGTTTGCTATCCGTAATGAAAAATAGATGTTATATTAGTAGCAAGCAAATATCATTGCACTTTAACATCCAAAACATTGTGTCCACTTGCATCTTTTACGGATAATCCTTAATCCTGTTTGGCTCACACTTATTCGTTAAACCTCTTCACATACTCAAGCAATATGCTGCTATGCCTCTTTTTTCACGTAAACACACCTGCCAACTAACTCCAGCTCAACTGTTTGATAATGCATATCCACTATTGGCTTTGAATTATAATTTTCTGTTAGTGTAAGATCTGAGGAAAGACTTACCTGCATCTTAATCAAACTGTTGACCTTAAATTAGTTGTCAAGAATTAATCCTTTTAAAGCAGCAGTTGAAGCTGCGTTTTTTTTTTTTTTACATTTATTTTTCCCCCTGTAATGTGTGCATCAATACAATCAACACAATGATAAGTAATTAGCTAAGTTGCCGATCGATCGGTGAAGATTCGGCTCGGGGGTTCACTAAATGTCCGTCAGTGCAGCAGAAGAGGACCAAAATATGCAAAGTTCAGTGGGGAAGATCATGTGACCAGGCAGTCACTCGATACAATTGGTGCACTGCTAGAGAGAGGGCAGGACTCAAAAGGGGTATGCCAGAGCCTGTTTCAGAAGAGGAAGGCGATGTGACATTTGTAAATGGTTGCTATAGAAACAAAAATGTTTGTTACATTATAATACATTAAAAATATCATACAGAGTTGTGTGAATATATATATATATATATTTTTTTCTCTCATAGTACAGAACTGATTTATTTAAAAAACACATATGTAGGATATTACTTGGTCTGCAGCTTTAACATGAACTGTACGCGTTTGTTCGAGCAAATTAAGTCAGAGGTTCTCAAATCCAGTTCTCAAGACCCCCCTCCCCTTCAGGACAGGTGGCTTAATCAGTGGCTCAGTCTTCAGATTGAGCCACCTGTGCTGAAGCAGGGATATCCTGGAAACCTGACCTGTTGGGGGTCCAGAGGACTAGAGTTGAGAACCTCTGCATTAAGGCAGGGGTGCACAAACTTATCCCTGCGCCCCCCTGCCTGCGACCCCAGCCCCCCCACCCTCTGCTTGGCTCCGGCATCATTTGACGCCAGGTTGCCATGGCCACGCGTCGCCCAGAAGCCAAGGTAAGGGAATTTACATGGTCCCCCGGCATTTCATTTAAATGCCTTCGGGGGAAGCGCGGGGCCTCTGTAACCGCTGCGCCCCCCGCAGAAAATCTCGTGCCCCCCTGGGGGGTACGTCCCTCCAGTTTGCGCACATAAAATATTGATGAAACAATCCACTAATCCACCCATGCGCATATTTAGGGGCGGGAGAATTTCGATGGGGGGCGCGGGCGGTTACAGAGGCCCCGCGCTCTTCCCCACGGCATTTACCCTATTTCCTCGATTCTAAGACGCATCCTTGATTTAATAAAAAATTTTGGGAGGAAACCACCCACTCTATTAAATGTGCAGAATTTTTATTTTTTTAACTAGCAGACTATACCATACATTTATCTACACTAGAGAGAGGCAAATACAGAATGGGGAGAGAGAGACAGTATCGGATGAGCGGAGAGAGAATGGACGGATGGAGGAAGGAGAGAATGGAGGGAAGGGGGGAAGGAGGGAATTGGGGGAAGGAGTGAGGGAGAGAATAGAAGGAAGGGGGGAAGGAGAGAATGGTGGGAAAGGGGGAAGGAGAGAATGGAGGGAAAGAGGGAAGGAGAGAATGGTGGGAAGGGGGGAAGGAGGGAATTGGGGGAAGGAGTGAGGGAGAGAATAGAAGGAAGGGGGGAAGGAGAGAATGGTGGGAAGGAGAGAATGGTGGGAAGGAGAGAATGGTGGGAAAGGGGGAAGGAGAGAATGGTGGGAAGGAGAGAATGGTGGGAAAGGGGGAAGGAGAGAATGGTGTGAAGGGGGGAAGGAGAGAATGGAGGGAAAGAGGGAAGGAGAGAATGGAGGGAAGGGGGAGGGAGAGAATTGAGGGAAGGGGGAGGGAGAGAATGGAGGGAAGAGGGGAAGGAGGGAATGGAGTGAAGGGGGGAAAGGGGGGAGGAGAGAATGTAGGGAAGGGGGAAGAGACACACACACACCGACACAGAGAGACACACACGAGACACACACACTGCTACCGCTCCGCCGGACAGCTGATAGTCGCGCACGGGCCGGGGGGAATGGAAGATGCAGCCGGCGGCACTTCCACAACCGCACCGCCCAGCTGATAGTCGGACGGGGGAGCAGCAATGGGAAAGGCAGCCAAACCGCAGAGCCGGGCAGCTGAGGGGTTGAAATGGGAGATACAGCTGGCGGCACCTCTGCAGCTGCACCGCCCAGCTGATGGTCGCCCGGTCAGGAAGGGGGGGGAATAGGAGAGGCGGCCGGCACTTCCACAACTGCACCGCCCAGCTGATAGTCGCGGGGGGATCGGCAATGGGAGAGGCAGTCCAGTCGCACCGCCGGGCAGCTGACAGTCACACTGGGGGGGCAACGGGAGACACAGCCAGCACTTCGGCCAGCCGCCAATGACACAAGCTTTTGGTAAGCACCCCCTAGAAAGTTTTTTCTTCCTTTCTTTTTTTAAAACATCGATTCTAAGACGCATCCCAATTTCACACATGGGGAAATGGGAAAAAAGGTGCGTCATAGAATTGAGGAAATACGGTAAATTAAATGCCGGGTGAGGCCTCTGTAACTCACTTATCTGCTCTCTGCCGGGTCTTCGGCGACACGTCGCCATGTCAACGCCCATCAAATGACGTGGCAGGGTCACGTGATGTGATGTCACATGACCCGCGACGTCATTTGACGCCGAATCATCGGAGGGGGGGGGGGGCACGAACATTGAGGCTCCCGGGCAGGGGGGCACAGCTCAGGAAGTTTGCGCATCCCTGCACTAATCTAAGGTGCCAGCAATGCGAGGTAATCACGTACCCAGTGGTTGTATAACACAAATATAGAAGGAACAACCGAGAGCACACGGTCAGGGATATAGCGCAAGAAAAGCCATAATAATATACAGTACTATACTTTATATACGAATAGTAGCGAACATTGGTTTAAAAATACATATCATTTTATATTAGTATTATAATTTAGATTTTTTTCACAATAACTCAAAAAAAAAAATATATATATATATATATATATATATATATATATATATAAAATACTGTATATCTCCCCTACCTTTATCGCTATAATCGTCTACAATAATTATTTCTTCCAAGAGGATGTCTGGAGAGGTTTCAAGGACACTGTGGACTGTTCGTAGGAGGGTTGACCAGGCCTCGTTGTAAAAAGCAATGACGACAGAGGTTTTGGGCATCTTGTAATAGTTATATTTCACCGTCTTACACCTGCAAGGACAATAATAGCCTTTAAAAGTGGTAAAACCTTAAACTGCAGTTAAAAAGAGAGCTTTAAAAATATGCATTTTGATGTCAACAAGCTTGCGATAAGATTGCTTTGCAATGTGTTGTTGTCCTCTGTGGCACTCGGTTAAATCCATCTGTGGTCTGGTGGCCAGCGGACCTTTGAACTTTCATTGTGAAGACTAAATAAAATGTTTAAGGGACTTTTTTCCCAGCTGTTAAATCTCAGGGGTTTATTTCCCAATGGGTGCTATTCTATATGGCACCATCTGATACATTATTTCCCATTTAAGTGAATGTCCAGTAAGGGGTCTTCTGGTGCCAGTTGACGTTTTATGACGGGGCGCTGCTTAGAAACTAAGGACCATAGTGACCAATGACCAAAATTATTATATAAGGCCAAGCCAACCAAATTCAAATTGAGCAACCATAAATTGATACCACCAGAACTACGAGGTGCAGCTTCTGCCAGTCCTGATTGCAGTAACTATTTCTGTGTGTATACAATTATAGGTGTATTTTGTATGTATACATGCATACACACACATATACAAAAATATATATATATATGTGTGTGTGCGTATATACAGTGTTCGACAAACCTATACATTTGCTCGCCCCGGGCGAGTGGATTTAACATTGTGGCGAGCTCCTATTGGCCCAAGCAGCACACGTGTGGTACTAGGTGGCGAGTAGATTTTTTTGGTTTGGCGAGTAGATTTTTTGGTGATTTGTCGACCACTGTATATATATTTATACACACATACATGCACACCTTGATTGCACGAATATGGAGCAGTGGGTGTGAGCGTGCGCTTAAAACAAGACATTTTCTGCTAAGAATGACTCATACAATTACACCAGGACTCTTCAACTGGAGCCCTGGGACGGAAACCCTTGCTGTGGCTCTTGGATTCTCTGCTCCTGACAATTTTACCCTTCTTGCTAAGGCAGCTAAAAGCAATTCTTCACACAGAACCTCCTTTTATAAAGTTGAGGTCATATAAATAGATATGGCACACGTGTTCTACAACCTTGCAAAATGTTGAAATATAAGTACTTCTCATGTCTTTAAATGAATCTAAAAACACATTACAATAAGCTTGTGGCCCTTCTAGCCAATCAGTTATAAGGGTTTTAAAATATATCTACTTCTAAATGTTTTCCGATCTGGCCCCTTTGGAGAACTAGTTGAAGAGCCTTGTACTACGTCTTACAGACCCTGCACACTATACTCCGACATGAAAACACTCGGCTTTCAACAAAAACAAAAATCCCTTCTCCAAAATTGTTGACTCTCCCCAAGAAAATATATGATCTGTCTTTCTACAGCTTCCCTCTCCTGATCAGGTCTGCTGAAGTTTTCTGGGTGTCTTCGTAGCAGTCTTAATAGTGAACATTGTGCAAAGCTGCAGCTACAATATTTCACAGAGTTCTCATGGCTGAAGCTACAGATTACCATTGTGCTGTAAGAAGAAAAACCCACAGACTAATTGTCAGGTCATGTGCAATCCGATCCATACCAGCCTACAGTGCACTAGGACACTTTCCACTACTCCCACACACTGGAACACACTGGAACACGTCAGAGAAGGTTTTTTATTACTTAAAAGGCAGCACAAGAAATGTCTCCCAGTCACTGTTGCACCTGGTACATGGACAATGTGGCGGTGTCAGATTTCACATCATGCAACAAGGAAATGGTCTTGTTCCACCTCTACACTATCACAAAGGGTGAGTTTAATGGTGCTCTTTAACCTGCGACCTCCCCAGGCCAAATCCAGCCCTTGAAGGGTCTTGGGGTGGCCCTTGCACTACCTGTCCCTGCCAATATAATAATTGCAGTGAAGTGCACATTTTTATAGTGAAACTCACTTTAAGCGTAGTTAATATAATAAATAATAATAATAATAGCATGTTCTTGCATAGCGCTGCTCGTTTTACGTAGCATTTTACAGAGACAGTTTGCAGGCACAGGTCCCTGCCCCGTGGAGCTTACAATCTATGTTTTGGTGCCTGAGGAACAGGGAGATACAGTGACTTGCCCAAGGCCACAAGGAGCCGACACCGGGAATTGAACCAGGCTCCCCTGCTTCAAACTCAGAGCCAGTCAGTGTCTGTACTCACTGAGCCACTCCTTCTCCATATATAAATATAAATATAAATATAAAATGAGAAAGATATATTGTGGGAAATGCTGGGATCATACAAATGAAAATAAAACTAATAGTACAGATTCCTGCAAAATGTAAGTATTACATCTTACCTAAATTACATTACAATGCTCTTGTGGCCCTTCTATATATATGGTATAAAAATATTATGGTATAATTCAATGTCAAATAGGGAAAGAAAACCAAATGCCTGTGATTCGCTATCTCCGCATTCTGAGAATGAACAGACTACATAGCCAAATTGTTTGAATAAAGTCACATAAATCAGGGGTGCGCAAACTTAGGAAGGAAAGATATACAGGGATATACCAAATAAGTAAACATGGGATGGATGTTGATCCAGGGAGTAATCCGATTGCCAATACTGGAGTCAGATAGGAATTTATTTTCTCCTTATGAGATATCATTAGATGTTATTTCACTGGGGTGTTTTGTTTGCCTTCCTCTAGATCAATATACTGTAAATATAAATATAGGATAAGTATATGTCGTCTAAATTTAACATACTGTAGGTGGAACGCGATGGACATGTCTTTTTAAACCTCATTTACTTTGTAAATATATTAAGATTTTTATAAAATAGCAGGTCTGATAAATAGTTATATTTAAGTATGTAATTAGCGGTGTTACAAATCATGATCTGCTCTACTGTTCCTATTGGCTTAAGCATTTATGAACCGACCAATGGGCCGCTTACCCTTAGATCACCACAGATAGTGCGAGTACGTCGGTGACAGACGCCACACAGTGTGCGCGACCTGAGACAGTTCACAGGGACACACCCCTTGCGGGAGATCCCTCAAGTGGCGAATGAAAAGGATCCGGTAGATGCGGCGTGGGATCACTCTGCGGTCTGACGAGATCCAGGCAACCCTATAGGCTAACACTGCCCACGTGGTAAGCAGCCCCTAAGGCTGCTGAGAACTGTAGTTCCTTGCGAAGCCTATTCTACAAAATGGCTGCCGTTTGGAGCACTGCGCATTCACCAGGACTCTATTGCGCATGCGCAAAGGCACAAGATGGCGACCCCCGCTTGCCGGGTACACCGCGGGCTCCGGCGGGCCAACTACCCCCCGCAGCCTCCACTGAAATGCTCCCTGCACCGGCAGTCCGACCCCCGATCGCTAACCTGCAGCCTCCCCTGCATGGCACAGAAGTAAGAGGGGGGCTCAGCTACATCCTTCCCCTGGTGGAGTCTCCAATGGCCCCGCTTGGAACAACTTAAAATATATGCACAAAGTTACATAATGAAAATGCATTATTATCATACAATTTAACTGATACATGCTGTAAACAAGATTGCTGTAAAGAAGCTCAGTGAACATGGCTATGATCAAAGCCAGCTTGCTCCGAGCCATCTGCTGAGATGGGGGTGCCCCTAACGAATCGCATGCCACTCTAGTGGGAGGGTGCCTCACTCGCTGACTCCTGCGAGTCTCTTCTTCAGTGTCTCCCACTTGGGAGAGTCTATCATAGTTTCTAAGGAGCAACTCAGTCTCTGCAAAGTCTTTTTGGGGGACAAAACTTGAGCTTCTGGGATCCAGAGGACGGCTTGTTGAAGCTACCGAGGTGGGTACATGAGGTTCGGGCCCATTACCCGGTGCTTCTTAGGGAGGTGCCCACCAATCTCCATTTGAACTAGTGGAGGTTCCTTCCGCAGGATCCTGATTATGTTCAACTATTGGATCTGAGTGCTCTTCAGACACCTTTGGCTCACTGGCTGTTACTATTGTATCTGGTTCGGGGTCACTTTTGCCCACTTGTGGGATGGGCAGCAAGTGATTTCTGTGCCAGACCTTTACCCTGCCATCCACGTCTCGTATGCGGTAGACAGGGAGGCCTGGCATCTGAGATTCAATTTCGAAGGGCCCGTTGCGTCAGCGGTCGGCCAGCTTGTGTTTGCCGGGGATCCCTAGGTTGCGTACTGTAGGTGAACAGTGTCTCCAGGCCAAAGATCCCGATAGGGGACCTTGTGGTCATACCGTCGCTTGTTGCATGCGTTCAGCTGGGCTGCAGCTTTTTCCTCCAATTGATATATGCGGTGCTGGAGTCGTTTCACATTTTAATAGTGAGCCATAAGAACTCAACAAGGCACCAGGAAGAGGGTTTGCTTATACTTGTTCACTGATTGATATCTGATATCTGCATATGTTCTGTGTCTTTCACAATATTCTTGTATCTACATTCAGTGGTTGATATTTGATATCTCCTTGATAAAGGACCTGTTGGTCCGAAACGCGTAGGAGGTCCTTGTCTTTGTCCCCTAAGGGGGTATACTTGTCTCTTTTCATGCACTAATAAAGAAACAGCATTTTTACTCCACACCTGGCTCCCTGGCTGTGCGCCATTCGTTTTTTCCTCTGGCTGTACCTGGATTCTGGATCCTTCATGGCTGGCATGCCTATCAAGCACCCCTGGAGATGACGTGAGTGGGTTTTATTGGTATTAGATTTTTATAGTTAAGTTTTGATACTTACAAGTCTACATTTGCCTACCCACTCCCACTGGTATCTCCAGGGTTAAAGGATTTATTGTTCATTATATTGGATGGAATCATTCTGGGTTAGAGCACCCTAACGTTTCTAGATATTTGATATCTGCTTATGTGATTTGCCCTCTTTAGACTTTAGATTTATATCATTAGCTGAGTGTGGGATCATTTGACAGTGGGGAGGGAAGGCTTAGGGAAGTACCTCTGGGACCCTTTGGGACCAGGGTGAATGGGCCAGATGAAGAGGTCACCCCTCGAAACGTTGCCCCCCTAGTTTGCTTTCCTTTTTCCATTTTTGTGATTTTTTGCTTTTCTTTTGTGTTTTTTTCCCCTTCTCCTTCTTTCCCCTCTACCTCCTATATTTTCATTTCCTCTATGGTGATATTTATTCTTGCATTGGCGTATTGGCTATTGTTGCTATATTTTCAGTTTATTATTAGTGTCATTAAATTATTCATTTGCCCTACACTGGTATTCCCTTATATCTGTAGCTGTGAGACAGAGAGTGCTGGTACTGTTTTTTGGATTGTTAGTACTTCTGAAGGGTATTAGGGTCCCTTCCTGTTCCGTGCACCCTGCAACCTTGCTGAGTCATTGTGTCAGAGTGCTGTCTATCACCCCCCCCTTTCTACCATATTGGGTACCCCATCAGTAGATACCCGCAAACGGATGTCCACAGTCAGTCGTGCCTCTTGTCCGAACATCATGGAGTACAGTGTGAACCCCCGCAGATTCATGCCTAGTGCTGCTGTAGGCATGCACTAGCGCTTCAACATGCTTGCTTCATTCAGCTTTCAGGGAGCCATTTAGGGTGCCTAGCATGTTGAGCAGGGTTCGGTTGAACCTCTCCGGCAGAGCGTCTTCTTCTGGATGATATGGAGTAGTCCTAGACTTCTGGATATTGAGCAATTTGAGAAGCTCCTTGATAAGCTTACTCTTGAAGTCTCTTCCCTGGTCGGAGTGCATCAGATTTGGCAGACTGTAGTGGATGAAGTATTTCTCCCACAGCACTTTAGCCACCGTTATTGCCTTCTGATCCTTGGTAGGGAACGCTGGGTCGTACCGCGTATAGTGGTCGGTCAGCAGCAGCACGTTCCCGATGCCTCTTGAATTGGGCTCTATGCACAAGAAGTCCATGCAGACTGGATCCATGGGACCAGAGCTTTATAGGTGACCCATTGCGGCTGCACGTGTGGGCAGTGTCTTCCGCTGGATACACCTCAGGCACGTCCGGCAATGGCGTTCTACAGACTCCCGCATTTTGGGCCAGAAGAATCGGTCCCTCACTAGTCCGAAGATCTCATCAACCCTATATGTCCGTGGTCGTCGTGCAGGGACTGTAGGACAGGGTACGGTGGGCTTCTGGGTAGAACCAACTGTCTCCTGTCGGGGTGATTGTGGTAGGGGACGATCCTGTAGAGGTGGCCATGCTCTATATGGAACTTGTCCCATTCCCTCATGATGACCGCGACTGTGTCGGTAGGGGCACGATTCACCAAGGAGGGGCTGTTCTGTTGGTTGGCCTGGCGTATGTCTCTAGCCACTGGATCACACATCTGGTACTGTACCAATTCTTTCCATTCTAGGATGGTGTCCTGGGTGTTTGACATGCCTTTTGGATGGCACTATGCGGTAGGGAGTGCCTTGGACTGGCATCCCAGCGAATCGGCTACTCTTAGTTCAGAGAATGCCACCCTGTCCTTCACTATTGTGGCCGTTGAGCACATTGCCCGAATCCCAGGGATTTCTTCCCACGGGCCGTCATCGGACGTTGTGCTCAGTCCAGGTCTTCTGGACTGATCATCGGCTCTGATGTTTAAAGGCTCCGGCTTGTACTTGAGGGTGAATTGATAGTTGGACAGTTCCACTAGCCACCTGTGGCCGGTGGCATCTAGTTTGGAAGATGTCAGAATATAGGTCAGCGGGTTGTTGTCTTTCCGGACCTCGAAGGAAACTCTGTATAAGTAGTCGTGGAGCTTGTCGACTACCGCCCACTTGAGTGTGTGGAACTCCAGTTTGTGGACTGGGTAGTTTTGCTCGCTGGGTGTCAAGCTTCGGCTCACATATGACACTAGGCGGAGGCCAGCAGGGTTCTTCTGATGCGGCACAGCTCCCAGCCCGTTTAAGCTTGCATCTACATGTAGGATATAAAGCTGCTTGGGTTTGGCATAAGCGAAGACAGGTGCTTCCGTGAGGCTTTTCTTGAGGTCAATGAACGTCTTTTCGCAGGCGGACGTCAACTTGTCTCCGAAGGGTGTCCCTGCGGATGCGGCCTTCTGACAAGATTCCTCTGGGTAGATCTTCAGGAGGTTGTTTAGAACCTTGGCTTTGCTGGAGTAGCCTTCTAGGAAGCGGCGGTAGTATCTGCAAAATCCCAGGAAGGACCGCAGTTCCATCACGTTGTCTGGTCTGGGCCAGTTCACTATATGACCCACGTAGGTGACTGATGTGCGGCAGAACCGGCATTTGTCCAGGGACAACTTCAGGCCTTCCTTACCCAGTCTGTCTAGTACCTTCAGAAGACGTTCCTCGTGCTCTTCTAGAGTCTTACCGAATGTGATGATATCGTCCAAGTAGACTAGGCACTCCTGGGGATTCATGTCCCCAATGGTCTTCTCCATCAACCTTTGGAATGTCGCCGGGGCACCGCAAATGCCTTGGGACATTGGGTGAACTGGTAGAAACCGAGGGGACAGACAAATGCCGTCTTCCTGGTAACCTCAGAACGCTGAACCATTGGCTTCCTGACAACGCGTTGAGGATTTCTTCTATCCGCGGCAGAGTGTACTGGTCGGGGACCGTACAATGGTTCAAGGTTCGGTAGTCTACGCATAGGTGGACTGACCCATTCTTTGTGCATACCACCACGATCGGGAGGCGTAGGGGCTACGGGATTCCGTTACAATGCCATCTTCATCTCCTGGGAGCGATGCGTCTGGAACGCTGGCGTGGCATCATTCAGCCGGATCGTGTGCTAGGCATTCTTGCTGCAGCCCACGTCCATCTCTCTGGTGGAGACACTTTGCGACGCTGCTCCAATTTGGCACTTAGACATTTCTCCCAGTCCGCTGGCAGGGTAGATTCACAGAAATTGAACTGCAATCCGGCAGGCTCTTCTTCCACGGTAGCGGCTTTCACATGAGCCAGCGTTTCTACAGGTGTAACCGGGTATATCTGACCCAGTCTTCGACCGAAGTCAAGTGGTATAATGTAAGGCGAGATGTTCTGGATGATCACCTTGATCCTCCCAGGAATCGAGGATTTCCACTCTCTTATCTATGGCACCATCTTGTACCCTCTTATAGCGTCTTCTTCGGGCGTGGTGTCTAGGGAGATGTACCAGTCGGCCTTGTCACGGCCCGGATAGATCACACCGCGTCCAAGTGCCTCACTCCCCCTAGTGGAATCTCGGTCAACCCCGCTTTGTTATTGAAGAGTTGACCATATCCCTCTTGGGCAGAGATCCTACAACACTCTTGTTTGAGTACTGGATGGATCCGTAGAGAGGATAGGGGTAGTTTGACGGCTTTGTGTGGGTAAGCCCAAATCACTGCCCACACCACATCAGCGTTGGTCCCCAATATGATTGGGGAACTTGGATGTTCCCAGGGCTCGGGACATATCAGAGCCTCCCCCTCCATGGGGTGGGTCTTGTTGGTGTTTAGTTGCGGTATATTCAACCGTAATTGCACCCCACCGTCAATGGGGTAGTCTTCATTGCTAAGGCCCCATAGCTTCATCTTCTCCGACGACTGCACAGGCAGATGTTTCAGATGCTGATCGTAGAATGGTTGGTAGATAATAGTCACTTGTGACCCTGTATCCAGCAAGGCCGAAGAGTATATACCTTCCACAAGGACTCTTATATTTGCTGCCGGTCCCACTCGACTGTAGGCGTCCGTTGGGGTGCTTCATCGGGGCTGGGCGCTGTGGCACTCTCCGATGACATGGAGGGTATTTCTGTCAGCTACACCGTGAAGGCCATGGCCCCAGGAGTGGTCGTCCACAGTTAGAGCAGCGGTATTGGCGGCTGGCATTGGGGCCAGGGTTAGGTGCCGGTCATAGAAACTTTTGGGGTGTTTGACGAGGGAGTTCCAGGGGAATATCCTCCTCAGGATCTGCCTTTGCACTTGGTTTCTTGGGTGGGGCTCCTTTACTCTCTCCCTTGGAAGAGTCACGAGGCGTTCTAGGTGTCTGAAACTGCAAGATGACCTCTTGATCTTGTATTCGATCCATCAGGTCCTCGTAGTTGGGAGGATTCTCTGTGGAAAGGGTACAGCAGATCCTAGCCACTAATGGATGGTTAAGTGCGGCTCCCCACAGGAACTGCTTTGTCCGATACTCATCCAATTTGGCCACACGAATGACCTTCTTCTTGATCAGGGTCCACAGTGCCAGCTGCAGCCATTGAAGAAACTCAGACAATTCCTCATTAACCTTTTGCTGGAGGGTATGAAACTGGGTCAGCAACGGAATGGGGTTGTCCTTTTTGCCATAGGTTGTGGCTAAGGCCTGACTCAGATCTGAGCCTCTGCCCCCGAGTGGCACTCACGATACAGTCGTACTATGTTAGTGGCCGGGGGCCAAAAACACTCTAGGACTTGCTCCCTTTTGATAGCATCCGTACACGACCACTCTGGCAGTACTTGCACCGCATGGTCTCTCCATTCTTCAAACACTTCTTCGCCCAGCGGTGTGGGGTGCACCGCAGAGAAGGCTTTTAGCTTGCTGTAGTGGTGGCCTTGTGCGGACTGCGTTAGTGCCTCTACCAATTGGGGTACAGTTACTCCTATGTCCGAGTTTCCCAGTGACAGGCGACTGTGGTACTGAGGCTGGTGGCTGGGAGTGTGTTCGGGACTGGCCCCGTACCCTCTTGGGAGTATGTAAGGGTTTCTGAGTCTCTGTCCGGAGGGGCGTCTCTAGCATGGTCCCTGGACTGAAAGTTACCCTGGGTAGGAGTGGGTCAGAGTATAGTAATGAGCATGTCGTAAGCAGGACGTCATTTCTCCAGTGGGTATAGGGAGGGCGTGGAGTTTCAGCCCGATACGGTACCTCTGCTGGGGGATTCAGACTAGACGTTATCAGTGGTAGGGGCAAGTCTGGGAAGATCAAGGGATAACCAGTGGGCAGGGCTTCTGGAAACTGCAGAGCCCGAGGGGTATCTCCCTCCTGTATTTCGCGGCCAGCACTAATTAGAACAATAGTCCAGTGATATTTGGTGTGTCACTTGCGGCTTACATCCCGGGCACGGGCAAACCCGGGGAATTTGCTCAGGGTGTTGCAGATGTCTCGCAGGCGTGTGGTTGCGGGGACATCTCCCACCGCAACCACGTGGCTGGGGACTCCTCATATTGGAGAGCCCACTGGTGAACCTCTTGAGTGAACAGCATAAACATGTTTTCGCTAATTTAACTACTGGTTGGGCACCCCAGGTCTGAATCTCAGCAGCGCTTCCAAATGTAGCCCCCTTTCTTCATGTATAAGGGAAACTACCCATGCTGCCGTTACCCGAGTGGCAAACAGGAAGCCTGATCCTCCGCCACTAGGAGCCTGGGGTGATTAAGTTTGTTAGCATACAGTGCCTCCACCTGAGAAGGATCCTAACACAGTAGGATAGCCCCTCGCAAGACAATACCGCAGTAAACACACGCATGCAGGTATGATAAGAGTATTTACTGGACACGCAACTTAGTGAATAACTAATATACACACAATATTACACAAAGGACTGTCCCACAGTACTTGGGGTGCAGTGGCACCAGTATCCCTAGTGTCCTTTCCCCAATGTCAGTCCCCACCCAAAAGTGTGTGGAGTAGCACGGAGTAGCGCTACGCACAGTGTGTATGGCCATTGGTGCACGTGGTACCTTTCCTGATCTCAGTCCAGACCATGACAACCTGAAGATGATGATCCGTCAGACCGCAGAATGATCCCACGCCGCGTCTACCGGATCCTTTTCATCCGCCACTGGAGGGACCTCCCGCAAGGAGTGTGTCCCTGTGAAATGTCTCTGGTAGAGTGCCGGTGGTCTGGTCCCAGACCTCAGGCCACGCACACCGCGTGGCGTCTGTCACTGGCGTACTTGCAATATCTGTGGTGATCTAAGGATAAGCGTCCCTATCTGGGGCCTTCCCTGTAGAACCACAAGCTATAATGAGTCGGGGTCTAGCTTGGACCTGGGGGGGGGGCGGAGCACTGCCCAGCAGAGCACTGCTCCCTAGACACTACCTTCTTCTTCTCTGGCCTGCTCCCGACTGGCGTGGTCCCCGCAGCGCGCCAGATGTATCTCTTGCTTCGCGCCGAGATCCAGGAAGCCCTATTGGCAACCCTAAGGCTGCTGGAAACTCTAGTCCCTCGCGGAGCCTATTTCACAAAATGGGCGCCGCTTGGAGCACTTCGCATGCGCCGGTACTCTATTGCGCATGTGCGAAGGCACAAGATGGCGGTCCCCGCTTGCCGGGTACGCCGCGGAGCTCCGGCGCTCCAACTACCCCCCCCAGCCTCCACTGAAATGCTCCCTGCACCGTCGGTCCGACCCCCGATTGTTAGCCCGCAGCCTCCCCCGCTCGGAACAGAAGTAAGAGGGGGGCTCGGCTACACATATATCAATTGATTCTGCAATACTTGAGCCAACGCTTATTTGTGTCATATTCCGATTACAGATGAACAGTCAGAAGACAGATGCATGAGGGCCGGTGAACAATTATTGAAAGACCATATTTAGGGACTAGACGAATGGTGATCTATTCTGCTGAATGTACAGAATGGTACATCTAGTAAGTATGACATTTCCTAGTGGCTTTCATTAGTAAAAGGCATGATTTCTTCAATCAACAGGAGAGAAATAAGAGAGCTCAGTCTGAACATTCCACTGACAATCAGATGTGAAAATCTGCATGAAACTACCAAATCGAAGAAAAGCCATATTCCATAAATACCCGATATTAAATAAATAGTGCACTAAAAACAGAATTTGTGAACAATAGCTACACTGAAACAAACTACCTCTAAGTACACTTTAAATTGAACACGTTGGAAAGAAGCCCTAATCCTGTTAATCATTAGGGGTTTAACCCCACCCGCTGCTAAGTAGGTTAGGACAGTTTTCCTTTCAACGTACAGTATAATCGACTGTAGGTCAGATTTAAAAGCTTCCCAACTTTAAAATGAATAATATCCTTTATTTTTTTATACAGCACTGATCAAAGACTCTCAAAACCGCCTCCAGTACAAGTAATTTCAAGATCTCAGCATTTTAATCTGGACTGTAAATGTTACAAATCATTATCTCTTAACTGTCCATGAAATGTCTGTAAATTTAAGGTTTAACCTCTGTTCATTTAATGTAACCATGTATTGTTATCAGAACTCTGGCCAAGGACATACTTGAAAACGGCAGGTAACGCTCAATGTATTAGTTCCTGGTAAAATATTGTATAAATAAATACTGTACTTGACGCTGTGCGAAAAAAGATACAACGCTGGTTAAACAAGAAAGTTAAATGTCTGCACCAAGGTGTCCATTGGTTTTATAATTTTGTTGATTTCTTTGTCCTTGAATGTGTGCATGTGAAAAACTTCAACTGGCTTTAAGGCAAGCAACACATGGCCGCCTGTTTTTGGACCAGGCATGTAAATTAGGTCGCTCTATCTATACTATAATTCTAAGTTGGATTCCGTTTGTTTGTATGTTTGTATGTCCGAAGCATCGAAATCTCAGAAACGGCACCACGTAGGACAACAAAACTTTCACTGGACATTCTGCTGCGGATTTGTAGGTCAACGCAACTATTTTGAGCTTCCGATGTGACTCACCTCCCAAATTATGGACATTCTAAATTTCCCTCGGCTGTACAGCAAAAATGTTAGAACAGGAGCGGGAAGCGTGGCTACTAAGGGAGGGGCGTGTCCTTGCCTGGATTGGGGCTGTGTGTGTGTCTCTGTGTGTGTGTGTGATCTGAGATGTGCGGGGGAGATGTGCCCGTGGGGGGGAGGGGGGAGATGTGCCAGCTAGCGGGGGGAGACGGGGGGAGATGTACTAGCGGGGCGGGGGGGATATGTGCCGGCAGCGGGGGGAGATGTACATTTGCTGCCAGTGAGGGGAGATGTACCAACGGGTGGGGGGGGGCGGGGAGATGTGCCGGCAGCGAGGGGACATGCCACAGCAGCGCGGGGAGATGTGCCGCCAGCGGGGGGGAGGTGGGGGGCCGGGGACATGTTCCGGCAGCGGGGGGAGACACACAGACAGGGAGACACACAGACAGACACACACACACAGACACACACTGATAGAGACAACTCTCACAAGCACTACATCCAGCAGAGGGGGGAGGGGAAATGTATTCAATATTACATTCCCCGGGGCAAAGCAGGGCACAAAAGCTAGTGTAATTATAATCATAAGCCTGTGTGCTTGGGACCGAAGACACTGTAGCATTTGTTTCCGGAAGCGGAACATCACTATTGGCTCCATGAGGCAGGAGTGTGGGACTGTGTACATCTAGCACCAGTTCCTGGGGGAACGTTGATGCGCATCCGGAAGTGGAATTACGTAATCGAGACCCCCACGAGGACCCGGTAACAGCACAGCAACATTGGCGTTCATTCCTACCTATGATTCTGGCGACAGACCTTTTCATGCACAAGTTCTAGCGACCTTTGTGAGTTGCATTCTTTTATTGTTCATTACTAACCTATCTTACAGATTTATGCTATGGAGCCTGCGCTTTCTATTTTTGTTTTTAGATGGTTGAAGGAGTTGGTTTACCCTGAGAAGAGCTGCTTGGAGTCTCCGGCATCATTATCTACTTGGTTTATTATTTTATATCCTTTGACACATTTTATCCCTTTGTATGATCCCTTTCATCCCATTCCTCATCTTTCCTCTGTTTTTTCTTTTCTTGTGCATCTGCTCTCTTGTTAATTTTGCCTTTTTGTTATATGTTGTTTGTTATAGGTATTCTATATCAACAATGTGTTTATTTATTATTTCTGTCTGCCTTAGCTTTATCCTTATCCAGTTGGCAATATAATGTATCTACTATTTCAGCCTCATATTATACTGGGGTTATATAGGATTTATGTTCTCTTTACCATGGCGCTGTAATTTATCTTTTTGTCTTCTATATGTAAGTATATCTTTATTTATATAGCGCCCACAGTGTTCTCAGCGCTGTACAAAGACAATAGGGAATTATAATAATACAATAAGCTCTACAAAGTCAGAAAACAGGAAAGGAAAGCTCTGTCCCGTAGAGCTTACAATCTAAGGCTACACTTATAGTGACGGCAACGTCAGGCTACGGTCGCTGGAAAAATCAAATTGAGATGACTTCCAGCTATCGCGACCAAGCCGTCGCTCCTTCGCGCCGCGCTTACTATAAGCGCACGCGACGGCGGCAATGCATTTGTTTTGACGCGACATCGCTGTCGATGGCACTATAAGCGCAGCCTAAGGCATGTCATTTAAGATAACAATATGAACATGCAATAGAAATTATACTTAAGCTCTTACTGTTAACGAGAACAAAACGGAGAGGAACAAAGGAAGTCATACTACTCTTATGCCTTAGGCTACAATTATACCAGCTCCGGCTGAGCGTGCACGCGGTCTGGTGAATTAGTCAATGTGATCCAGCAAAGCGGCATGTGAACTGGAGTCAGGAGACAGCCGGAGGAGACAGGGAGGCGTGGCGGAGGCGTGGCCGTGAGGGGTTCACCCTCATTGGCTGAACCGCTCACGTGACACGGCAATCGCCTGCCGAGAACAAAATCTCACGTCTGTTCTCCTGTCCCTGCAGATTCAGGTGGCGCGCGCAGCGTCCTAAGTACGTACATTTTAATTGTCTTCTTGCTATTTGTTTTTGAGCAGCGCGGTGTTGGCCCCACGGCATCGCCGGCCGTGTTTGGTATCATCATGGCCTTAGAGTGGAAGCGCTTATGTATGGAAAGTACAAGGCTAAATGGAATATACATTAGACGAAGGGAGTTAAAAAACAAAACAGTGGTTATTAATGTGAAATTAATTAAACATTGTGGTAAAGCTCTTTGGACCATAATTTAGAAAGGTTACTTTAGTCCTCCTGCATGGGGAACTGTGCTGTGCACTTATACAGGGCGATAGTGCTCTCTGTACAGCCTTATCGGCAAAATCCTATCCTCAGCACAGTAATACAGTTTGCTGTATTAGCAATGATTGCAGTGGCTCCTTTCAGTCAAAAGCAATTATAGGATTTGCATGCAAATACACTAAGTACATCAAATAGCCATGGAACAGGGACAGGGCGTGTTCAACAGTGGGCTCACCCTTCATGTGAGCAAAGAAGGGCGGGTAGCCGTGTGTGAGGCAAGACGTGTCTTTTGTATTCATCACTTCGTTTAACACAGATTTAGCAGTGTTCATAACACCAAGTGGAACGGTACAATTATAAGAAACTGATAACTGCTTTAATTACAATATATATGTTTCTGTTGTCTGAAATGAAGAAGATAACTTTACTATTGTGAGAAGTCAGTTTTTAAGGCCATGTCTGACTGCAGAAGGATTGGAGCAGAGACTCCAGCCTTCTTGTGATCAGAACAGGGTGATAATAAAACTGCATCATCATTTATCTATGAAGCGCCAACATATTCCACAGCGTGGTACAATGAGGGTACAGAGTGATGTAATCATCAACAGGATGACACACCAAATAAGGACAAACACAAACAGATACAGAAGGTAATGAGATCCCTGCTCGTGAGAGCTTACAATGCAGAGGGAATAAGAGGCAATGGTAAAACAAAAAGGTAAAGTTGTTGCTCATTGAGTGAGTGAGTATGCCTCGGGTGGAGTATGGTCCAATCACACAGCTAGTCACATTAAGGATTGGGGATGTGGATGTAGGGGGTTTTAGCATAAAACACACACACACACACACACACACACACACACACACACACACACACACACACACACACACACACACACACACACACACACACACACACACACACACACACACACACACACACACACACACACACACACACACACGCATCCTATGACAACATTTTAAGGAAAATTATTCTATGTGGGTCCTGCAAATGGAACACTGCACATTCACTGTAATAAGAAAAGTGCACAGCATAGAAAGAAAGCAAACACACCACTTCTTTCTTTTATTGTGTTGCAATTATTTTCTGGAAGGGTGTCCCAGATCTCTCAATACAAGACTTCAGAGCTGACATTTTGGCACATGTCTTTTGCAATCATGCCAAACCTGTAAATCATGAGCCTCTCAAGGTTCATATTTAATATGCATTTACATACCTGCTACAGAGCTCCAGGTCAACAGCAGTGCTTCTGCCCTAGTTTCGGATTCCCATTTGCTGGTCTCATAGTTATAGATGCGTGAAACATTCTCACCAAAAATGGCAACATTTACAAAATGTGCTGAATAAATGTTGGTTCACATGAATTTGACTAAATACGAAAAGCCTCAGTGCTACATCCAATCTGACAAATAATACTGTTAAACACTTATCTGTTTTCCTTTTCATAAGTGAGGGTCATTTAGTTATCGCCTCTATTGGAGGGGGAACTGACTTAATAGACAGGTCATTCACTGGTGCATAATAAGACCTGCCATTTAAAAGTGGAATGAGTGATCTTGAAACCAGAGAGAGGTCACAGACCTCTAAACAATTGTTTTAAATGGCAGTTCTTGCTAAGCACCTGTGAATGACCCGGTCTAAGACATTCACCGTGACTCACATCGCCGCCGAAAGCTTCCGCCACCGGCCACTAAGGTAAGTGCCTAACACTAAAACCCCCTACCCTAAACCCCAACACTAAAACCCCCTACCCTAAACCCCAACACTAAAACCCCCTACCCTAAACCCCAACACTAAAACTCCCTACCCTAAACCCCAACACTAAAAACCCCTACCCTAAACCCCAACACTAAAACTCCCTACCCTAAACCCCAACACTAAAACCCCCTACCCTAAACCCCAACACTAAAACTCCCTACCCTAAACCCCAACACTAAAACCCCCTACCCTAAACCCCAACACTAAAACCCCCTACCCTAAACCCCAACACTAAAAACCCCTACCCTAAACCCCAACACTAAAACCCCTACCCTAAACCCCAACACTAAAACCCCCTACCCTAAACCCCAACACTAAAAACCCCTACCCTAAACCCCAACACTAAAACTCCCTACCCTAAACCCCAACACTAAAACTCCCTACCCTAAACCCCAACACTAAAACCCCCTACCCTAAACCCCAACACTAAAACCCCCTACCCTAAACCCCAACACTAAAAACCCCTACCCTAAACCCCAACACTAAAACTCCCTACCCTAAACCCCAACACTAAAACTCCCTACCCTAAACCCCAACACTAAAAAACCCCTACCCTAAACCCCTACCCTAAACCCCCTACCCTAAACCCCAACAATAAAACCCCCTACCCTAAACCTTTACCCCAAGCCCTTACCCTAACCGCTAAAATCTTAAATTAACCCCCTACCCTAAACCGTAATAAAAATGACATTAGAAGCGGCCGGTGGCGGGGATTCCAGCGGTGGATCAGCTGCGGCGGAAACTGCCGCGACCAAATGTCTCATTCCATCAATGACCTGTCTATTAAGACAGTATTCCCTCCATTAGAGAGGTTATGAGCGCGTTTGCAGGTACAGTATTGTTAGGACTTGCAAAAGAGGCGATACCGTGACTTGGTTGCAGGCTTACAATACTGTGGCCAAAGAGTTTAACTAAATGACCCTCACTTATGAGAAGATAAACAGATAAGTATTTAACTATATAATATGTCATATTGAATGTACAGTAGCACTGAGACTTTTTGTCATATTACTTGGGGTCACAATCCCAGTAGCACTCCTTCTGACACAAATAATTATGGTGAGGTGTGTTTGGGTTCTGAGCTTGCAGGGACTGTGAGTGTTTCACATGAATTTTACCTTCAAGTCTCTTGCACTCCCGATATTCTGACCAAAACAAAGTTGTGGATAGTTCTAGATTTTGTACAATTTTTGGGAAGCATAAGCAAGATGCCAATAACTTGCAAAACGTTGCTATTTTGTTTTTATTAGCAAAATCTGAAAAATGTGTCACGGGCGGCTATTTAGCAAAGGATTAAAAAGCACAGTGTGTGCATTTGTGACTTTGCCAATTTCTTGGAAGAGTCACAAAATGCTTTGCTAACTGATCCAGGATAACTTTGCACATCTTTGTTCTCAGCAATTTTATTACAACGTGGTAAGATCAGAAGCAAGACCGGCCTGGATAATTATCCTGCGGTTGTCCTCAAATTAGTTGGCAGGTACGTTTATTTAAGATGCACTTTATTGTCATCTCTGGATTGTAAACTCTCATGAGCAGGGCCCTCATTACCTTTTGTATCTTGTTGTGCATGTTTGTCCTTATTTGTATGTAACTCTGTTTATGGCATTAACAAATCTTTGTACCCTCATTGTACCATGCTGCAGTATTTGTTAACGCTATAGAAATAAAGGATTATGATGATGATGATAATAATAATAAGTCATACAGTATATATTTCAAGTGATACTATGGGCACATGAATGCCCATAGAGAAAAGGCACAAAGAGATAAACAACAAGCTGTAACTTTGCTGCCAGGGCCTGCAATGCAATTATCTGCAGTCACCGGTCACTCTAGCAGTAAAGGCAGTGTATGTAAAGAATGTAACGATTTCAGAGTGAAGCATTCTGGACAGTCGACCATGTGACTTCACAGCACAGAACCACTAAGGCTGCGCTTATATTGCCGTCGACGGCGACGTCAGGCTACGGTCGCTGGAAAAATCAAATTGAGATGACTTCCAGCGATCGCGACCAAGCCTTCGCTCCGTCACATAGCGCTTACTATAAGCGCACGAGACGGGTGCAATGCATTTGTTTTGATGTGACGTTGCCGTCACTATAAGCGAAGCCTAGGGCAGGGTGGCCAACTCCAGGCCTCAAGGGCCACCAGCAGGTCAAGTTTTAATGATATCCCTGCATCAGCACAGGTGGCTCAGTCAGTGGCTCAGTCAATGACGCAGGGATATCCTTACAACCTGACCTGTTGGTGGCCCTTGAGGACTGGAGTTGGCCACTCGTGCTCGAATGAATATGTCCATTTGAGATTGGCAGGCTGCGTTGTTGCAGCGTTGAGGTGTAATACAGAAGCACAAACCATTCTCTGGCGGAAAGTTTTAATTTCCAACCGTTTTTGGAACATTAGAAATGTAATATTTCCTGTTCCGGGGGGTGATCCCATAGTAGTCTCTATTCAATGAGACTCATTGACACTGATGATGCTAAAAACCAGTCAGACCAGCTCCAAACACACAATTACACGCCCCTCTACCATACATAAAGAAACAGGGAAGATACCCGCTCAGCCTGTAGAACGAGCAGGTGCCTTAGGGTGGGCAATTACAAAGAACAAAACCTGTTGTCAGAAGATACCCACCTAGTGGGACAACAGCAGAAGGGTCCCATTGTTGCTGGTTTGAGATTCGACACAGACACGGGGACACACAGTGAGTCACAGAGACACGGGGACACACAGTGAGTCACAGAGACACGGGGACACATAGGCAGTGACAGAGACACGGGGACACACAGGCAGTGACTGAGACATGGGGACAAACAGGCAGTCACAGACACGGGGGACACAGGCAGTCACAGAGACACGGGGGGACACAGTGAGTCACAGAGACACCGGAACACACAGGCAGTCACAGAGACACCGGGACACACAGGCAGTGACAGAGACACAGGGACACACACGCACTGACAGAGACACGGGGACACACATGCAGTGACAGAGACACGGGGACACACAGGCAGTGACAGAGACATGAGGACACACAGGCAGTGACAGAGACACGAGGACACACAGGCAGTGACAGAGACACGAGGACACACAGGCAGTGACAGAGACACGGGGGGACACAAGCAGTGACAGAGACACGGGGGGACACAGTGAGTCACAGAGACACCGGAACACACAGGCAGTCACAGAGACACGGGGACACACAGGCAGTGACAGAGACACGGGGACACACAGGCAGTGACAGAGACACGGGGACACACAGGCAGTGACAGAGACACGGGGACACACACGCACTGACAGAGACACGGGGACACACATGCAGTGACAGAGACACGGGGACACACAGGCAGTGACAGAGACATGAGGACACACAGGCAGTGACAGAGACACGAGGACACACAGGCAGTCACAGAGACACGGGGACACACAGTGAGTCACAGAGACACGGGGACACACAGGCAGTGACAGACACAGAGACACACAGGCAGTCACAGAGACACGGGGACACACAGGCAGACACAGAGACACCGGGACACACAGGCAGTGACAGACACGGGGACACACAGGCAGTCACAGAGACACCGGGAAACACAGGCAGTGACAGACACAGAGACACACAGGCAGTCACAGAGACACGGGGACACACAGGCAGTCACAGAGACACAGGGGACACACAGGCAGTGACAGAGACACAGGGACACACAGGCAGTGACAGAGACACAGGGACACACAGGCAGTGACAGACACAGAGACACACAGGCAGTGACAGACACAGAGACACACAGGCAGTGACAGAGACACAGGGACACACAGGCAGTGACAGACACAGAGACACACAGGCAGTGACAGACACACAGGAAGGGAATTTACAAAGAAAGCAGCAAACACAGAGCAAGCCATTCCTTCCTGAAAGCCACTCCAGAGTAGTCCCATAGTTGCCTGATATTAATATCACTATAATACCAACTTATCAAAAAAATTTGTTAACACAACATTACTAAATGTCCAACTCTGGCAGGTACGCATTCATTTAAATAGTTCATTCATTCTTAGGCCTGGTCATGAGGAGGGAGGCCAGGAGTTACTGTGCTGATTTTGACACTTGTCAAAGAATCATTTTTACCACTGGACAAACTCGCACAGTGTCAATAACCAAAGATCCGGCAAACCCTGAATGACAAACTTGCTAACGTGGAAACAGGATCTAGGATGAGATAAGCTATTCAAAATAACCCCTTGGAACACTTACGTGTCTCAGAGCATATTGCAGGTGTGTCAACGTGTACACTTTGACTTGGCCTCTCACCAGTGTTCAGTAATCAATGAACGATAAAGAATGCGTGTACCAAGCAGTATAATAGAAGTAAATACCATATTACAGCTGTGTAGAGGAACTGAATATTTGTCAGCTTTCACACGATATTCAAAAGTGGCACTAAATTAATTATTTGCAACAGGTCAGCTGGTAAATAATTAAACAGGTCGTTCCCCACACTGCAAAGCAGTGATTACTTGTGGAAATGTACTAAACGCTTTTCTTTCATGGACAATTTGCACTTTTTCACTGCAAACCAGCTTCTGTATTGCATTTTCCTTAGAACAAATATGGGAAGGAATAATATCTTTAAAATATATATATATATATATATTTTTTTTTAGCTGGACACTTAATTGGGGGTTATTGATTAAACGGTGATACACAGAAACTCCCTTTGATATGGGCACCAGCACTGATAATGGTATAACTCCCATTAGATTGGGAACCGGTACATTGGAAAAAGTCTCATCTGCATGACTGGGGCAAAGAAAAGTGCAGCAAATGCATTAAAAAGGAACAATCCATGTTAAGTCCCCACTCCCCCCCTCCCCCCCCCCCCCCCCCCCATATTTCAGCCTCGGAGACCTCCTTGGTTCCCGAGATACGTACCAGGAAATGTGGTATTTCCGCAAATTCAAATCCCGCCGCCGAACGTTGACGACTCCTATTGGCCCTTGTAACGCAGGCGGTTTACAAAGCCATTTTATTTCCACTGGAGGGGACTGTACCGGCGCTACGTTTACTATTATGTATCCTGGAAACCAGGGGTCCCTCTCCCCCAAGATTCAATCAATGCGTTTCAGCTCCAGAGACCCTCTGCTCCCCACCATGTAAATATAGGGTTGGGGGAAAGAGTTCAAAACTAAATAAATTAATACTAATAATAATATTAGGGGTAGCTACATTCCAATTGAAACAAATGGGAGTTTCTTCTTTGATAATTCTTGTGCAGTATTTTTACATTAGTTTTGCAGCCAGGGGACTTTGATAAATGACCCGTTATACTTTTTTTTATCAACGTGCTACTTTGTGGCCACGCTGATTATGTTTCCCTTTAAAGCAGCATTTCAGGTTTATGGTATTCCAGATAGTTTCGCTTTCAGCCCCACAAAGAAACGTAAACCAAGTTTGTTACACATAACTCAGCAAAGGGAAAAAAAAAGGTGCAGTGCATAAAAATAGTTTTCCTGGTGTTCATACACAGACCCTCGGCAATTTGTCTAAGGCTGCGTTTAAAGTAGGCGCACGTGTGTGACGGAGCGCATGGCTTTGCACGCACCTGTCGCCCAGGTGAGGTGTGCACTTTAGAAGGAGATGATGAGGAGGCGTGGCGACGCGTCAACAGGCTGGTTCGCCCTCATTGGTTGAATCGCTCACGTGAAAAATACAAAATAAGTTGTCTTTTCAAAAATCTGCCATGTGGTCACTCTTCATAGCGCCCCCCCACTGTGGCCAGCCCGCTAGAGCTGCTGCACTTTGTCGCATTCACTATAATCTCTTCAGCTATAAGGGGGTGTAGGGAAGCCCACCAGCACCTATTATGGGGTCAGGACAAAGAGTTGACCTGGGCCCCCAAGGTAGACACCAGCGGTGGAGGAGGGCCAAGCCGGGTCCCGCATGACAGCCAATCACAGAAGTTGTGCCCGACTTCCGGTATCGCCTGCTTTCTGGCGGCTCAGCGCCTGTATAGTCCTGGGCCCAACAAAGTCTGTGTCAATGGTGAGGGTTCTAGAAAACAGACATAGGTAACCAGAAAAAAAATGCAGGAGTAACCATCCCAGTAGAAAACAAAATTAAGAAATCTCTGGCACACCTCCTCAATAAAAGCTTAATTTTCATCACACATCATTCAAAAGGTTCGCCATCACTAGTGGATAAAGAGTAGCACAACATTACAAACTAAGATCACCATCTTCTCTTTTATTTTGCTAAACACATTGTAGTCTTTGTAAAACAGGTTTAAAAAAAAAAAAAAATTTTTTTTTTTTTAGTTAAGGAGCCCTATAATTATATTGTGAAATTCTGGGAACCTCAACCCTCCTCCGCCTAATAGCGCGTCTGAGATCAAATGCATTGTAAGGAACCACTGTAACGGTGAGGGGGTAACCAGACTTTATAGTAAAGGTTAAGCCCACTTGTTTACCCCTGGACTGTGTTTTGGGGGTCCTATAGTGTCAGCTCTTGGACCCGTGTATTGTGCATGCATTACTGTACCATGTGATAAAATATGCGACGATTGCAATTTTTTATGTTTTACCCTTTGCAGGAGTGCTAGCAAGTGGAGACGACAGGCTGTGCGTTTCAGGGTAGGTTTGAGAGAGAATCTTCTTTCAGATTGCGTCTATGTAGCGGGGTTCCAAAGTTACTAGAGACCCGGGATTCAGGTTAGATTCCCGGCTACATTAAAGCGCAGTGCTCCGGTCAAAACCCTACCATGAAAGCGTTGTTGCGGCTCACCGCTAGTCTGCCTGCTTCAGCACAGATCAGAGGGTAAAACGGGGCAACGTATCCCTAGACCTGTACCGTGTTCCCCAGTATAATGACGGGATGCCCAGTGTGTGCCCAGACTCCCTAAACCTAGTATAAAGGTTTGGGGGTTGCTCTATCCAGAGATAAGGCTGTGAGAGTTTTAAAAGTAAAGTTAAAATGTTTAAAAGTCTAGTTTGCTGTGTAAACGAAATAAAGGCTAGTGTAAAGGGGACAGTTTTAGTTTTTACACTCTATTTACACTCTATTTCATACTCCAAAGGACTGTAATACATTTTAGCAGCAGAATGTATAAAAGTATATTTTATTAAGCAGCAGTGTTTTAAAATATGTTTTACTTTATACATTAAATCAGTCAGGGTCTTTGTCCTGCAAGCTTCAGAGGGGGGCTTATGGCTAATAGAGTGTGGAGCCATCAAGTCTGATGCTGGGTCCGTAGATGAAAGTCACACATGCTGGCAGAGGTGTGAAAGCCATCTAAACAGGATGGCTGAGTTACGTGTTCCTGTCCTGGGTGGATTGCAGGCCATTTGGGCCAGCAGTCACCTCCCAAGACTGAGAGGCACCTAGCCTCTGCATGACAAGTAGGCAAGATGGCGTTTTTCGCACATGCTCCTTTGCCATGCTGAAGCTCAGGTGCCATGCTTTGACAAACCTGGCAAAGTGTGTGAGTGCCTAGAGATGAAGTTCCCATGCTTGTGGGTTGGCAGTAATGCTGTGGGACGTGGGACTGACTTTGCAAATGTTATAAAAAAAGTTAGTAGCCAGCCCAGAGAGGAGATTGCTAAGGAGATCCCCAGAGGAGAGATTCCTAAGAGATCAGAACACCGATCCAAGTTGTGACTCCAAGCCCAAAGAAGCCTTGCGGAGACAGCAAGAAAACAGCTAGAGGTAGTCCTCGTTTTCCGACGTTTCGCTTTCTGTTGGATGCGTGAAAACCACGGCGGATGAGGTTTTTTTTTACTGCATTATGCGCCGTCGGAAAACGCATCCAACGGAAACCGCCGCCAGTTAACATGGGTCCCACATCCGACGCGGGTTTGCGGGACGCATTGGGTCGGAAAAGCGAGGACTCATTGTACAGGACTTTAAGCAGAAAAGTTTCTAAGTCAGACTTTCAGTACCATTTGGAGTGGAAAGTGCGGGAGCTGCTGGAGGCTCATGGCGATTTGAGCTCCAGAACCTTTTGGGCTAAGTCCCGGTCAACCAACGGATAAAGACTTTATTTCAACTAGGAAAGTCAGTTTGTCAACCCCAGACCCCCAGTAAGTGTATTGTTTTCTGCCTATGGTAATTCAATGTGTTTGCCTGTTTCTGCGGAATAAATTACAATTTATTTTACTTATTGGCTTTGCTCAGTGATATGATCCGGTATAAATTTGTAAGAACCTGGTCGCTCGTGATAACCACAACCTTCTCTAATAGCGTGTCTGAGATCAGATTCACTGTAAGGAACCCCAACCCTCTATAATAGTGTGTCTGAGATCAGATGCATTGTAAGGAACCCCAACCCTCTCAAATAGCACGTCTGAGATCAGATGCATTGTAAGAAACCCCAGCCCTCTCTAATAGCGCGTCTGAGATCAGATGCATTGTAAGGAACCCCAACCCTCTCTAATAGCAAGTCTGAGATCAGATGCATTGTAAGGAACCCCAACCCTCTATAATAGCGCGTCTGAGATCAGATGCATTGTAATGAACTCCAACCCTCTCTAATAGCGTGTCTGATATCAGATGCATTGTAAGGAACCACAACCTTCTCTAATAGCACGTCTGAGATCAGTTGCATTGTAAGGAACCCCAACCCTCTCTAATAGTGTGTCTGAGATCAGATGCATTGTAAATGTTTCTGTATTTGGTACAATTTTCCAATTAACTGAAAATTTCAGGGAACACTTTATGGATGCCTGGGGAACCCTGTTGAAAAACACTGTTCTAAAATGAAATCCAAGAAACTTTTTCCCTCATTACCTAAAGTATTTAAAGGTCTATTTATTAACCCACTTATTGCCCTTATGACATTCACTGAACATCAAAAAGCCGGCATGCTCTTCAGAAGAGGCGACCATGATCTCACCAATATTGGAGGACCCTCCATGTCATTGGTGAGCATGAAGCAAACATATAATCACTCCCCAAGAGATCGTGTGGCCACAATGCGGTACTGCCCCAGGACTTCCAGCAGCAGAGGGATTCAGGTGCAATACACAGTACCAGTGTCTATTCATTAATACTATAGGGCCAAAGGCTGTAAGACTGCAGGGTCAGATACTGCACATCACATTAACATGTCACAAATGCCACAGATGTTTGGTTGGATCTACCATTATATTTCCTCTAAGACGGAGAAGGAGCTTTATTAGGAAGACAGACTATTTCCAAATTATACATTAATATATAATGCATCTTTTTCGTCAAATTACAGACAACCTGAACATTTGACTAAAGTCTGGATTTTCAATATGTTTTTGGGCACCCTTCCACAAATATAACTTCATTTGAAATATGCATTTTCAGATCTACCCCGGGGTCTACGATTCATAGCAAGGAAACCACACCCTACTTTACGCAAGGTTGTGTTTTAATCTAATTTTTAAATCAGATTGTTAACCAGACAAGAATATGTCACTTCAAATCAGGCAGATTTGAAGAGAAAACAATATGGAGCAGAAAGACACAGAATTGAATACAACCAAATTATAATATCCGCGTGGGGTAACTCCCAATATTCATACTCCCAAAATCTCAAACTGGTGCACATGGGGCAGAACTGGAGCAAAGTAACGTAATACACTGGCACAAAGACGGGCAAAATTAAAAGTGTCTCTCTTTGCTTCAAAACAGTATTGACTAAGCTCTGATGTGGGGCATGTCACTGCAATCCTGCATTAATTGCCATTGACTTGAATGGCAGTTACCATGGATCACAGTGCAATCTCCCCTATAGATTGTGTACCAATGGGGTCAGTCCCACGTCTAAAATGTGGTATGGCATCTAATCATCACTGTTCCTACAGAAGACAAACACCAGACATAAAAAGATAGTTACAAAGTCAAGTGACAGCTTTTTCTAACTTTGTAAAAATACAGAAATTCAAGTATTGGTTCTTTCACTGCCACAGGGGCCAAAAGTGCATTTCTATGCAAGAGTATAAAAGGAGCCCTTCTGTTTTGGGGTTCCAAAACGCTTAGTCAACTCGACACACAGTGATACTACTTTGTACTTTATTTCCCTTATAACCCTTTTGCTGTCAGCGGGGCCTGAAGCCACAGGGTTATCGTCTCCCCACCCAGGTTTCAGGATTGAGACTTACATTGGATTCCACCTCTCCTCCAACCTGCGGTGTAGGGAGATCTTCTCACTGAGGTAGATGTTGATCTGGTGCTTGTTAATGCTCTCCTCTTCCAGCTCCTTCTCCTTCCCCTCCAGGTTGAGCTTCACGGCCCGCCCAAACTCACCCAAAGCATTGGGATTTAAGTGTGGCTTCTCATACACCGGCCTCCTAAGCTGCTCATAGTCCAGTGCAGCTTGCTGGGCATCAGGTACCGCCCTGCGGTCATGCAGCTCCTCCACTTCATGATTCTCTGAAGTTTGGTTGTCACTGTCTTCTCCACCTCTGCTCAGCAGGAAACCAAGAACCACCATGCAGGCCACTGCTACCAGCAGAAGCAGCCCCTTCTTCCTCCTCCACGGTACCCAGATGGTTGCCAAACCACGGCGTCTCTTGCCCATCATCAAAAGCACGCTGTCTGTACTCACAAAGTGCCTTAGGAAGGGCTAAGGGATTGTCACCTAGGCGTACTGTACACTGAATCACTGCGTGTGTGTGAGAGAAATAAACTGGGTGACTTGGTATGTGTTGGGAATCTGCTGGTGATGGGGATTTGCTTTTCCAGTTGCACCTGAGACTATGTGCGTATGTGTCTATTGTTCCAG
This sequence comes from Ascaphus truei, assembly GCF_040206685.1. Taxonomy (NCBI): domain Eukaryota; kingdom Metazoa; phylum Chordata; class Amphibia; order Anura; family Ascaphidae; genus Ascaphus; species Ascaphus truei. The sequence continues at coordinate 251,396,232 of NC_134484.1, forward strand.
GCTGTATGACAGGTAGTGGGTGTGTTAAATATTAGGAGTTCCCTGTCGTGTTTCCTGGCTACAGGTCTGCACCCCTGTATTTTCACAAATCACCAATTATGTGAATTCTAGTTTGTGTGTTATGTATATTTCTGCACCCAGGTGTTTGACGGATACTTTGTGTACGTGTGAATATCTGTAAGGAGAGAAGAACAAATATTTTGTGTGGGTGTGCTACTGTAAATGTACGTCTAAATTTATGTGCGTGTATATATCTGTTAGCAGGTGGTTTATAAATAGGCTGTGCTTGTAAATATATATATATATATTTTAAATAGGTTGTGGATATAAATATGTTACCAGTTTGTATAACATGTTGTGTATCCACAGTTTCTATATATGTACATATGTGTAAGAACAGGTGTATAGCAAACAGTATTTGTGTATAACTGTGGTATGTGGTTTATTCCTACAGCAACGTGCATGACAGATTGTGTGTATATCAGTGTGTGAGTTCAGGCAGCCCACCTATCCAGAGAGAAGAAATTGCTCACAGCAAAGTTATACTCAGTGGCTCAGTCTTCACATACTGTACGGTACAGGTTACTCCAGTCCAGGCAGATGCAACCTCCCTCTCTCTCGTATCTTTTTGTGCTGGAGGGTGATTCAGCTAACAACATGCACACATTAACCAGGGCTGAACTTCACATGCATATGTAGGCACATATCTTGTAAAATAACTTCTTTCTTCACCTCCCCTCACTGGGTGACTTTCCATTCACAGGTTGACTCCCCTCTATTCTTCACTACTCCTGCGTTCTCTTCTTGTGGCCAGTCTGCTTCAGTGTAATGTGTGTCTCTGAGCTGTAACCAGCGTTGCTCTCTTGCTTGATTCACAATCACAACCCTGACAGTCTTAAACTCGTAATCCCTGTGAAAGATCCCAGCACCTCTACTTCTTCCTCTTCCTTCTGTCATCTTCCCCTTTTCTCCCACGCCCCTCCCCTAGCCTGACTCCTCCTGCTCCCAGACGTCAGAGATTTAAACCTCCTGTGACACAGGCCACTGACACTTGGGGGAGAGTTTTGACCCACAATGGCATTTCAATACATGATGATTTTTTGTATCAGTCATTCTATGAGATACTGAGAGTTCATATGTTTCACCTATTATAGGCAGCAGCAAAAGTGACACAACAAAGGGCATAGATATTACAGTGCAAGAACACATTTGTTCTGCCAAAATACCTAGCAAGTCTCTTCTTCAAATGAGAAGCTCTGTACACCAGATCAGGGGTGCGCAAACTTCTGGTGCTGCGCTCCTCGCCTATTCTCCCCCAGTGCTCACGCCCCCCCCCACCCTCATGACTGTAGTGCCAGCGTCAAATGACAACGCAGGGTCATGTGACGTCACATGACATGGCGACACGTTGCCATGGCGACGGGCATCAAATGTCGCCTCGGGGTCATGTGACATCATGTCACATGACCTTGGAGCGCCATTTGACGCCGCGTTGCCATGGTGACGCGTCACCCGAAGCTGGCTGGATTACGGTAAGTGAGTTACAGAGGATTCATTGGGACCCCCGGTATTTAATTTAAATGCCTTGGGGTAGATCGCGGGGCCTCTGCAACCGCCGCACCACCCCCCAAAAAAAATCTCGGGGCGCACCCCTCCCCCCCCCAGTTTGCGCACCCCTGCACTAAATTATCATGCTGCTCCTTTAAAAGATATCACAATTGGCCCATGTGTCTACACTTCTCCAGGGTTAATATAGCTACTAAAACCAGAGTGGCCAACCTAACTGGATGTTGGAGCCAGAATTTACCAGTGTCATTGTCAAAGGACCACAAGAAGAAAAAAAATAATACCTGTATACCCTGGCGCAAAGCATAACCAGTGTATAGTGCCATCGGATTATGCTGTGTGTCAGTGTATAGTGCCGTCAGGTTATGCTGTGTGTCAGTGTATAGTGCCATCTGGTTATGCTGTGTGTCAGTGTATAGTGCCATCAGGTTATGTCCTGTGTCAGTGTGTAGTGCCATCAGGTTATGGTCTCTGTGTCAGTGTGTAGTGCTGTCATGCTATGCTTTGTATAATAGGTATAGAAAAAAGGTGCACTCACATGATCCCTTGTTTGGAGCTGTCTCGGGTGCACGCCATGCGCCAAATTGCACAATCCATGAAGCAATGTATTCTCCTTCAATCTGATTTCACTTTAAATAAATCCAATATTGTTCCTCTGGAGTTTTGCCTTTTTTTTCTGCTACGAAGATTATGCTTTGTGTCAGTGTGTAGTGCTGTCCAGCTACATACTGAGTGTCAGTCTGTGGTGCCGTCAGGATATACTCCTCGTCAGTGTATAGTGCAGAATATAACTTGACGGCACTATACACTGACAGAGGACATAACCTGACAGGCACTATACACTAACACATAGGAGAGGGGGGGAAGAGGGGTGAAAAGGATGGGATGGGATTGTGACAGTGAAAGGTGACAGTGGTGTGATTGTCCCTACCTTGCTCTCCAGTCTCCACAGCCAGCACCACATGGCGCTCTCAGCAGGCAGAGTGCATACTCACTGTACCCTCTGCTGCTTGGGAGCCCAACAGGGGTTGCTGGTCCATTGGAGCTCAGGAGAGGAGCTCTGATTGTGCATGTGCAGCCGGCAACGTGACCTCACACGGCTTTGCTTTGCCATGGCAACAGAACAGAATGGCACAGCTCTGGAGAAGGAGGGCGACACCGAGTAAGTGCCTAAGGGCGGTATTTTTTCAAATCTGACACTGTCAGAAGAAGAGAAGCCAGAGCACATCTTCACCAGCTTGCCAGTCGCTCGTGCACATGCATGATCGGAGCTTGCCGGCCGCACATGCGTGATTGGTGCATGCCGCCTGCACATGCCCACAAGTGGCCGGCAAGTGGCGATCGTGCATTCGTGGCTGATAATTGCCGATCACGCATGCGCACGAGCGGGTGGCAAGCACCGATCGCGCATGCGCGGGGTGGCAAGCACCCCCAAATTCTGGCGCCCTAGGCTCGGGCCTAATGGGAAATCCCCACTGTTCTGTACACTGTCCGCAGTCAGAACCATTTTTATTTTTTCCCCTTGAGGGACCACACGCAGATCTTGGGCCACAGGTGGGCCACCCCTGTACTAGAACTTGGAATACTATTTATACACTGTAGAGTGAAACTTCATTTAAGTTTACGAGACCATGGGTGCTATATCTACGTGTCTAGCTCCCAGTGATTGCAAATTCACTCACGTGATTGTAGTGGCACTTGAACTATTACTGTTTTTTTTGTCACATCAGTCTATTTAATGTTTAATATATTTAACTATTTAACATAATTGTAAAGGGACAATTGAATCAACGTAATCGGCAAAGACAATGACATTAAAACCTGCGGGTGCAGAAGAGCCAATCATTTTTTTTAACTGGGGGCACAGCTTTTTAGGCATGATTTGTAAAGGGTTAACGGCATATTAAGAACAGGAAATATTTTACGGTGGATTACCTACAGGTGCGCCGACGAGTATTCTAAAACTTGCCTTGGAAAATCTGTGGCTATCACCAACAAGATCCAGGTACATGCAACATTTCAGTGACATTTCTGCAGAAAGAATAATGGCCCATCGGATTAACACAGCAGGGGTCCCATTCAATCTGAATGGGACTGCCAGGGACCCCTGCTGTGTTAATCCGATGGGCCATTATTCTTTCTGCAGAAATGTCACTGAAATGTTGCTGCATGTACCCAGGTCTTGTTGGTGATAGCCCCAGAATTTCCAAGGCAAGTTTTATGGAAGGGAAGGGGAGGGTTAATTCCCACTTGTGATGCTAACCAGGAGTAGGCAATGTTTGATCATGGTATAAAAATATAAACATCTTCATAGCATAGGAAAGTTCATAAGACTCAGGATTCCAGATAGTCCAATGTTAAACACACTCCCATAGATTATGCCACTAGCCATATAGGTAAGTCTTATGTGGTGGTCTAGGTAACTGTGTGTAGGACTGATCACATAAATGAAGTAAATGGATTACTCACTGCTGACCTTGGGGATATCCTGGTCCTGTCCTGGTCCTGTCCTGCGTGCTCCTACCCAGAAACAATTGAAGAGAGTACAGGGAAAACGGCGGTGCATCTGCTGCTGCTGAAGATTGGAAACCACAAACTGCAAACCACAAAATATCCTAGGTGCAAAAATTTATTTTAGAGCATAGTAACAGCCAAAAAGAACACTCTGACGCGTTTCCCGTGGTATCCCACGCTTTATCAAATAGATACCACGGGAAACGCGTCAGAGTGTTCTTTTTGGCTGTTACTATGCCCTAAAATAAATTTTTGCACCTAGGATATTTTGTGGTTTGCAGTTTGTGGTTTCCAATCTTCAGCAGCAGCAGATGCACCGCCGTTTTCCCTGTACTCTCTTCAAGGCAAGTTTTAGAATACTTGTCGGCGTACCTGTATTTTTCTATAAAGAAGTGAAAAATGATGTCTTTAATATATAAAGAAGTACTGGTACACCTGGAACCATTATTCTTCATATGATATACTGATGATCATTTGAATGCAGGAGAACAAAATAATTTTAGCCAAACAAAGTTCTTAAAACACCATTTTTTTGTGCATAGTCTCTTTTTATTAAGTCACGCAAATAATTCAGACAGATACAGCCAAATACAATTTCAACAGTTGAATGTTCTGGGTAATTAGAAAGATTTAGGTAACAAAGTGAAGTATAAAACAGTATGATAGATACAAACCTCAAATAGGCAACTGAATATAAAAATAATGTTACAGGATAGATAATAGACACGAAAATTATAAATAAGAACATTTTAGTAACAAAAGAAAAAAAAGGCAAAACAGTAATAATGAAGAGCATTTATCATCATCCTCTGGGCAGGTTATTGAGGTCTCATAGGTTTCATATGATTATATGGTTTCAAATAACTGTTGCGTTTGAGAGGCTTTTTTAAATTAGTTTTTGAATAATATGAAACAATATAAATACAATAATTAAACATACATAGTAGAATGATATATATGTATCAATATATATATATATATATATATATATATATATATATATATATATATATATATATATATATATATATATATATATACAGTGTTCGACAAACCTATACATTTGCTCACCCCGGGCGAGTGGATTTAACCCCCGGGCGAGTAAATATTGGCCCAAGCAGCACACGTTTGGTACTAAGTGGCGAGTAGATTTTTTTGTGTGGCGAGTAGATTTTTTGGTGATTTGTCAACCACTGTATATATATATAAACCCTGTCTTCCCATAAGAGAAGGCACAAAAGCAGCAACACTCAGATATAGCAAAAAGACATGTATTAGCAGTGACAAAACAGCACACTATAAACCCAACGTTTCGGTCCTGGCAGGACCTTCCTCAGGGGGGTCCTGCCAGGACCGGAACGTTGGGTTTATAGTGTGCTGTTTTGTCACTGCTAATACACGTCCTTTTGCTATATCTGAGTGTTGCTGCTTTTGTGCCTTCTGTTATGGGAAGACAGGGTTTATATATTGATTTCTATGGAGCATGCACCTTGACTTTACATTTGTTGCTTGGAGTGCTGGCTGCTGCTTATAACTATATATATATATATGTAGCCCTCTTTCCTACTGCTCTAGAGTGACTACTGGTACTGTACACACCTGCTGGGTCAGAGAGATCTGAGCATCTGCTAACTGGGAGCTTGGGGCAATAATAATACTTTTGGCAGCGCCTCCACTTACCTAGGATCCCCAGTGAGTGAGATTCCCCTAGGCAAGAACAATAGTAACACACTTCAGTTTGGTAACCATTTACTGATATGCAGAAGTAGAACCTTATCTTATAACTATAAGTGAGAACGCACATAATATGTATATCATTGAACTGTTTACATGCAATAACATCTACCCGTGGCTCGGCCACTCTCGTATAGAGAGTTGTCACTTCCTGTCACCGCGTGCACCCCTGACCGTGTCCACTATAATATGTATATATGCGCAGTTCTCTGGCCACTCCACCCAGTGTCCCCAAAGAGTCCTCCCCAAGGCGGGATCAGCGCCTGTTGGTACCAGGGTGGTGCACTTATAAAATACCTTCCGGTCACTGTGGTGACCGGCAACAAACTTCGAAAAGTATCCGCCGATCCAGCGCAGTCTCACACAAGTGGATGATGTCCAGCAGCTTGGGCCCAAACGACTGTCACCACCGCAGCTCCGCGACACTGTGTCCCTATCCGACTATGCAGTAAATGAATAGTTGTCACTACTGTGACAGAAACCAGGGGATGGTAATAAATTCCATATATAGGGCTCCCAGGATACTGAACAGTTTCTATCCTGTCTGGCCTGGGAGTGCAGCCTTATAATACATGCACTCCATCCCACAGTTTTGGGCAAGCGCTGGAACTGAGGGATTTCTGTCACCTGTCATGCTAATTAGGAATCAGGTATGAAAGACTGATTTCCTGTTTGCTCTGGTCTCTTCTCCAGAGCCTGGAAGGCTGCTGAACACAGTGGGGAGAAGCCCCTTCCCCACACAGGTTCAATTGTTCTATTCATTTGGCTAAGTCTGCAAAAGTACCTTGTTTTGTTGTTGGAAAGTGGAAAAGCCACTTCCACCCTGAGTTAGGGAAATCTAAGTTAAGTTATCGCTCAGGTGAGCAGCTTTTGTTTTGATGTGTTTTGTTGTATGCACTGTGGCAGTCTCAGTGCCTGGGACTGAATAAACCAGGCACAGCCTGTTTAAAGGAACAGTACGTGACGTCTCCTCATTTAACCTACCCCAAAAGACCGTGTTCTAACCGTCCCGGACAAGCAGCAGAGCCCCGGAGTAAGCTGTTTGTCACACTACCTATATAGGGCGTCCCTGCAGCACCACAAGCTTATGGTGACTCAGGGCATACACTGGGGCCTGAGGGGGAATCTGGCCTACGCAGGTGGGTCACTGACCCCCTGCACACACACAACCTCTCCCCTTGCTCCTCCGGTGCCCTCTGGCTAGCGTGGTCTCTCCCCCACGCTTCCCTTTCATCCTGTCAGCAATTCCTGCAATCCTATTCGCTCCCTGGCGTCAGGTGACTTCGCTGAGGCTCCTGGGAGTTGCCTCTCTGTGATTGGCCAGCCGTTCGCGCGCTTTGCCCTGCACATGCGCGAACTCTCTCTGCTCTGGCAGTCACCCCTACTATTGCGCAACAACATGGCGGCGCCCTGAGCTGCCGGGCCGCCGCGGAACATCCGAAACACTCCCTCAAAAGGCACCCTGCAGCGGAGGTGGACATGCAAATCGTAACATCCCTACATATATATTATTATTATTATTATTATATAATTATTTTTTGATTATTGAAGCTCGGCTAACACAGTACTGATACCTCTACATGTGTGTGTATATATATATATATATATATATGTATATATATATATATATATATATATATACTGTATATATATATATATATATATATATATATATATATATATATATATATATATATATATACTGTATATATATATATGATATTTAAACCACTGAACACTACAATACTGTCAAATTATCTATATAATATAAATCTAGCATGGAAAAAATACTAAACTTATAAATATCTACTATGCCTTTACCCTCCCATAACCCCCCCTCCCACCCCATAGCTCATATATTATCTAAGAATTTTGTAAAAACACTAGACATTGCCACAAAATAAAAGACACCGTCTTGATATCTGGGACCTATTCATTTCAGAATAAATAAATCTATGCATTTATATGGAGAAAAAAACTATATATATGTAACGGTGTTTGTGAACCGGCCTGACCCACCCAATCTCACATTGGCCCCTGTGGTCTAACCGATCCCCATTACAGTGTGATAGTGTCTGGTGGTGCACCTGTTGGCAACAGGACTCCTGAGTCTCCCGCATGATGGTGTGTGGGGAGGACCCGTCCAGACAGGCAGCTGAGGTAGTGTGCTGAGTCCTACCTAGTTCCAGTGCAGCGCCTCCACCTCATCAGGGTCCCTTCGGTCACTTGGGGATGGTCCTGGCGAGGAACTCCTCTGTGGTGCTCCTCTCTGTACAATCATTCCACACATGTACACGAGAGGGTTGGTAATTAAGAGCATCTTTATTACGTGAGGTGGGCTAACTGCTAACTGCCCCTCGCAGTAGTTTCTCTAGCCACTCATCATCATTCAGTGCTCCCCTTTGAAAGGTGTAATTCTCCTTTAATAGGGATTCCCTATCCCAGCCGGGATGTCTTTACCCTGTGCCAGGTCCCTGGACACAGTCTTCTTACTCAGCTACTATAACATAACTCTACTCTTCTCAGAACTCTGGCAGAACTAACTTTTTGACACAGTGCTGTGCCTTATGTACACTCTGGAAGCTGACACACCTCTGACATCACTAACCATGGAGTCAGAGCCTGTGACCACTCCCATCCATACACAGGGCACCTCACCAGGGTGTGAGGGCAAACCTCCATAATTACTGCTGGCATGCCCACAACTTACCAGGCCTTACTGTCAGCAGGAGAGATGACTGTAGCCATTTTACATGTCCGCTACATATATGTAGCCAGGTCCCCCTCTGCCTGTCTCCCCCCCCCTCACCTTGCTGGCGATCGCGGGTGCCGCCGAGTCCAATGGTGGTCCCGTCAGCCGGTCGCAAGAGTGGGGGCGGTTAGGATCCTGTGTGGGGGTTGCCGGGGACGCGTGCGGCCAGTTGCTAGGGCCGCGATCGCGTTGCGAGGACTCCCGGCGCTCCCGAAGCAGGGCGCCAGGGCACCGCCATCTTCATTGTGGTCGTGCATGCGCAATGGGGTTCCTGACACAGTGGCTAGCATGGAAGTTCGCGCATGGGCAGTTGCAGCGCGCGAAACGCCACCAATGAGGAGAGGGCTCCAGTTAGGGACTACAGGTCCCATGAGCATTAGTGGACCCCACGTGACGCCAGGGAGCCAATAGGGCTGCAGCATCTCCCTGCAGGGGAGATTAGATACATTTTTGCGGGGTTTTGCAGCAAGGCTTTCGGTGTCAGGAGCAGCTAGGGGAAGGAGGTAGGGTGCAGGAGCCAGTGACTCCCTGCACTAGGCCAGCAGCCCCCTAGGCCCCAGATAGCCCTGAGCCACCTAGTAGCTTGATTGTTGTAGGGACAAGCCCCAGGTTAGGGACCCTGCCCCCTTACTATCCAGCGCCAGTTAGGGACACAGCGGACGCTGCGCTTCCTTCCAGAGGCTTGGGATCAAGCCTGCTCAGCAGAGAGAGCGGAGCCGCACCAAGGGTGGACCGCCCTCACAGATCTTCTCACCGGAGGAACTGGACATCACTCTAAAGCTCGTCTGATCCTTTGTGAAGAGTCTTTAACGCCCAGGTGCCGTCGCACTGGGCAGGTAACGTTACGCACGTGCACACACGAGAGTACTCTCACATAGTAGCAGCGTTGACCATGGGACAAGGGTGGTTATTCTGTGGACACGGTGTGGGGGTACACGGTGGTGGGTGTGGAGATTATGAAATATCCTTATGCAGTGCTAACATTTAATGTGTTTAGTAAATGTTATGCTCCTGACGAAGCCGGAAGCAGTCACAAATTGTGGGCTGGGCAAAACGCGTTGAGTGAAGATTCTTGAACCAGTGGAGGACCCGTAGTTCTTGCCGCACCTCAGAGCCGTGACGTCAGACGCCTACCGGGATGCAAAGCTGACAGGGAAGCTGCGACTTAACACTGCAGACGGAGGACACTTGGATGATCCAGGGGAAGGCGGTGAGAGCGGTGACTGATCCACAACACACTAAGTTTGTGTAACATGCCTGATTTTATCTAGCACATTGTAAGTGCACATTTTATATTTGTTTTTTATATAAAGTACATTACCCACATGATCGCGCTATGTAGTGCTTTTCCCATTCCTTTGCATACCGTTCCGCCCTACTGAGGGTAAAAGCCTAGAGGGAGAACCACACACCATCATCATCACGAGGGTTGCAGCCCAAACTGCAAGAGGCCTTTTTATCTCTATCATCTTGTAACTAGGAACACCATAGAGCCAAGACTTCTATCAATATCTCACCCATTGTTAATACATCTGCACTTAAATTTGCACTATTTTCTTCTTTCTTATTTCCCATATATGCTCCTCCTGGATTGTATGAGATCAAATCAGACTTATTGGAACCCGTGAAACAGGTCCCACCAGAGGGTTTGAGCAGGGTTATAATTTACGTTAATATTATTTGGCACATATGGTATATTGCACTAATTAGTTGCACTTATAATTGTTCACATTATCTGAGTTGTTTGCGCCTTAATTCACTTTAAATCACCATATATGCAGTAAAGCCTGTTCTGTTTTACAACTGTTTGCTTAACGTGATTGTTTCCTGTGAGGGCCTCCTCCCACTCCGTTGGGATCCCTCCCAGGTGGAGGCGTTGCACCATGAGATCGTATTATATGTATGTACCCCAGGCTCCCCGAGCGGCGGCTTAGGCTCCTGAGAGCCACACAGGTTACACAGCAGATAGTAGCGTCTGTATACACAGGGAATACCCGTTACACATATGTATGTTTATATATATATATATATATATATATATATTATATATATATATATATATATATACATATATATATATATATATATATATATATATATATATATATATGTATATGTATATGTATATGTATATATATATATATATATATACATACATACACATACAGTGGTGTGAAAAAGAAAGTACACCCTCTTTGAATTCTATGGTTTTACATACTGTATCAGGACATAATAACAATCCTTCCAGTTCCTTAGCAGGTCTTAAAATTAGGTAAATACAACCTCAGATGAACAACAACAAATGACATATTACACAGTGTCATGATTTATTTAACAAAAATAAAGCCAAAATGGAGAAGCCACGTGTCTGCCTCACAAGCCGGATACCGACTACCGTGTACCGTGTGATACAGCTCCGGCTCTACCTCATAGCTCAGGTTTAACCTCACAGAAAACCGTCACTGGAGAGGGTAAGCAAGATTTTCATCTAACTTATATGTTGGCAAAAACATGATGATTACCCCATGTGACGTGTCGTTAGTGAGTGAAGGAGGAGAAGCCGGGAAGACGTTGTATATGAACAGCAGCATGTAGAGGAATAAACCTCAATGTTCGGCGCTACTAGCCCAATAGACAAGCGTGCGTCATGCAGAGGCATCGGTACTCTGATAAAGCGCCCCTGGCGAGAAACGCGTTAGAGGTTTCTCTTTTTAATTAGGTTATGTTTCAATAAAAGTTTTTTGTTATTTTTTTATTGGCCTCCAGTTCCCCACTTTTTGCTGTGCTCTCAGTTTTTTTCTTCTACGTTGTATATGAACATACCACTCCAGTCCCCACCACCCAGAAGATCGTCACTGTGGATGGTAATGAGGATTGTGACAGTATAATTATTGGCAGAGACACTATATGCCATATGAGATGGTTCTGTGTATTATAAGTGTAGCCCTCCTACCCCCACCCTAAGTGAGATCTAGGTGGGCAGGTGTATCTGACTACGGACCAGGGTGGTGCTGTACCTGGTTTGTAACTAGGAGAGCCGAGCTTCCGCCACGGGGAACCTGGGGCAATACAATACTATGGATAACTACTTACAATGGGTGCAGCGCCTCCACCTGCGATGGCTCCCACCAGAGGGGGAGTAGTTCCTCGCAGGACATTCAATAACCACATACAACGGAATTGATAATGACTAATACTTTTACTACCGGCATAGCATGAATACAACATCAACACATAGGCGTCACGGCGGACGCTACCGCTAACTTGCACCACGGCGGGTGCCCACACTTTAGGCGCCACGGCGGACGCTACCACCTCCCCAGAGTGATCCCACCCCCTGTCCAGTGCACCAACCCAATGTCTCGCACACCCAGAACCTGTACCAATATGTGTGTGTGACTGCGCAGTCACTATGTCGTTTGATAGGCCTTGTTGGTGCACATGAGGGTGTAGGTTACCTGCCCGGGCTCCAGCCACGGGTGCCGCTATATCACAGGGGTTGGATCCGCCGGGATATCCTCCTACGCGTGGGGTGAATTCCAGCGCGGATAATATCACCGTACAGCTCCGCACCGTCTCTACCTTAGTTAGGGTCTGTCTGCTGCCAGCAGGCCGCAGTCACGCTAGCTGGGCCTCCGTGGAGATAGTCCAGCTCCCTCTTAGCAATCCGAGCAATGGCCGTGATACACTCCTAGCAAATATATAATGGGGCAGGGTCCCTAACCTAGGGCCTGTCCCTACAATACTCAGCTGGGATGACTCAGGGCTATCTGGGGCCTAGGGGACTTTCTGGCCTAGTGCAGAGAGTCACAGACCCCTGCACCCTACCTCCTTCCCCTAGCAGCTGCAGTCACCAACTGCTTTTCTCTGTCTGCTTTGTGCTGCCAGACTCACAGCTCTGCCTCTGACTACCGCAACAATGTTGCAGACCTCCAGGTGCCTCTTACTGACAGAGGCAGCACAGCAACAGGAACTCACTCTAACAACTAACAACGCGCGCTCGCATACCAGAAGGAGGGGGTGAGTGTGCAAGGGGGGAACCTGACTACATCCTCCCCCTGGTGAAACCATCAACGTCCCCGCTTGAACTAACCCATGCATAACAATATTATATAATAAAAATACAGTGTTGAAATACAACTTAACGATCACTCTAAACGAGATTGTACAGTTCAACAAACATATTTATAACTGAGGCTAGCTTGGCTTTAGCTTGCTGCTGAGACTCATAGTGATGTGCCCCTAATGAATCATAAGCCACTCTAGTGGGAGGGCATCTCAATCGCTGGCTCCTGCGAGTCTCAGTCTCCATTTGTTCATCTTGGGATAGACCATCATAGGCTTGAGGCCTAGACTCTCTGGCAGAGGGTGAACCAGTTTGGGGAAAGTCTCTTGGTAACTGAACACTGTCTCTTTGGGGCACAAAACTCGGAGTGGTAGGATCTAACGGTTGGTTACTTGGTGATAATCCTGATGAAGGTACTTGCATAGCAGGCCCATTACCCGTTGCTCCTTCGGGAGGTGCCCACCAATCTCGGTTGGATGTTCCCTCCAAAGGATCTTGAATTGTTTCATCTGCGGGCCCTGAATTCTCGGTAGACTCTTCAGGCTCACTGTCGTTTATTACTGTTTCTGTTTCGGGTTCACTTTCTCCCAGTTGTGGGATAGGTAACAAGTGGTTTCGGTGCCAGACTTTTACCCTGCCATTCAGGTCACGTATGCGATAAACAGGGAGGCCCGGCATTTGGGACTCTACTTGAAAAGGCCCCTCTCTCCAGCGATCAGCTAACTTGTGCTTGCCGGGAATCCCTAAGTTGCGTAGGAGAACTGCGTCTCCCGGTTGGAGCTCTCTATAGCGTACTTTGTGGTCGTACCTTCTTTTATTATTGGCATTCAGTCTAGCGGTGGCTCTTTCGGCTAACTGATAGGCACGGTGCAGACTGTCCTGGAGTCTCTGCACATATCGATAATGAGCCATGTTGGGTACCCCGTCGGTAGATACCCGTAGGCGGATGTCGATTGGCAGTCTGGCTTCTCTCCCGAACATCATGAAGTATGGGGTGTACCCTGTGGACTCGTGCCTAGTGCAATTGTAGGCATGCACCAAGGCCTCAACATGTTTACTCCATTCTCCTTTTTGGAAATCTTTCAGAGTGCCTAGCATGTCCAGCAATGTCTGATTAAATCTTTCAGGGAGCGCATCTCCCTCTGGATGGTAGGGAGTAGTCCTTGACTTTTGAATATTCAACAGTGTTAGCAACTCTTTGATCAGCTTGCTCTCAAAATCCCGTCCCTGGTCAGAGTGCATCCTGCTGGGCAGACCATAATGCACAAAATACTTCTCCCACAGCACTTTAGCCACTGTGGTAGCCTTCTGGTCCTTCGTGGGAAAGGCTTGAGCGTATCGAGTGTAGTGATCTGTCACTACTAGCACATTTCCTATACCCTTTGAATCTGGCTCTATGCACAAAAAGTCCATACAAACTAAATCCATAGGCCCGGAGCTTTTGAGATGGCCCATTGGGGCAGCACGGGTGGGAAGTGTCTTCCTATGAATGCACCGTAGACATTTCCTGCAATGTTGTTCAATTGTCTCCCGCATTCTAGGCCAGAAGAACCGGTCTCGCACTAAACCCAAGGTCTTATCCACCCCCAAATGTCCATGATCATCATGTAGTGATCTTAAAACGAGACCTTGCATACGCCGGGGTAGAAATAGTTGTCGACGGTCAGGATGATTGTGGAATTGAACAACCCTATAGAGTAGGCCGTTATCCATCTCAAACTTATCCCATTCTCTCATGAGGAGGCTCACATCATCGGGAGCAGCCCGTTTCACCAGTGAAGAGTCATTTTTGTGCAGAGCCTCTCGGACAGCCTTAGCCGCAGGATCATGTGTCTGTGCTAGTACCAGTTCCTTCACCGTGAAGATAACGTCTTGGGTTAGACCCATGCCATCGGGGTGGCAGTAAGCTTCTGGAAGGGCTTGAGGTTGACACCCTAAAGAATCCGCTACTCGTAGCTCGGAGAATGCCACTCGATCGTTTACAATAGCAGCAGTGGAACACATAGCTCTCATTCCTGGTCCTGGAATTTCTTCCCAAGGGCCATTGTCGGCGGTCTCACCCAGTCCCGATCTCCTAGATAGAGCATCGGCCCCTATATTGAGAGGTCCAGGCTTATATTTCAAAGAAAACTGGTAATTGGCGAGGGTGGCCAACCATCTATGACCGGTCGCATCTAACTTGGCCGTGGTTTGTACATAGGTCAGCGGATTGTTGTCTGTTCGGACCTCGAAGGTGACCCCATATAGGTAGTCATGTAGTTTGTCAGATATGGCCCATTTGAGGGCGAGGAACTCCAATTTGTGAACTGGATAGTTCTTTTCACTGGGAGTCAAACTTCTACTTGCATATGCCACAGGACGAAGCCCAGTGGGGTACTTCTGGTGTAGCACGGCTCCCAATCCGTGGAGGTGGGCATCCACGTGCAGAATGTAAGGCTTCTCCGGGTCAGCATAGGCTAGAACGGGAGCCTCGGTTAGACTATTCTTCAGCCCCTTAAATGCTTCTTCACAAGCGGACGTCCACCGATCCCCGAAGGGGGTCCTTGGGGTGGTCTTCTTCTGCTTGGGTTCCTCGGGATAGACCTTCAGCAGATTGTTCAACACAGCCGCCTTCTTGGAGTATCCGTCCACAAACCGTCTGTAGTATCCACAGAACCCGAGAAATGACCTCAGCTCCATCACATTCTCTGGTCTTGGCCAATTCACCACCGCCTCCACCTTGGCCGGGTCGGTGGCCACTCCATCTGCGGACACTATATGACCCACATAAGTGACCGATGTTCGACAGAAGCGGCACTTATCCAAGGAGAGCTTCAGGCCTTCTTTCCCTAAGCGATTCAGCACTTTCATCAGTCTAGTCTCATGTTCTTCGAGTGTGGTTCCGAACACAATTATGTCGTCTAGGTATACCAGACACTCACGAGGACACATATCTCCAATCGTCTTCTCCATAAGCCGTTGGAAAGTGGCTGGAGCACCGCAGATACCTTGGGGCATCCGGGTGAACTGATAAAATCCCAGAGGACAGCCGAACGCCGTCTTCTCTTGATCAGCTGGGCTCATTGGAACCTGGTAATACCCAGATCGAAGGTCCAACACGCTAAACCACTGGCTTCCGGACAGTGCGCTGAGGATCTCCTCTATTCGTGGTAGGGTGTATTGGTCAGGCACAGTACGTCTGTTCAATGTTCTGTAGTCCACGCACAATCGAACAGACCCATTTTTCTTTCGTACCACCACAATCGGTGAGGCATAGGGACTTCGAGATTCGGTCACTATACCGGCCGTTTCCATCTCGTTCAGTACACCACGCACATCCTCCACATCTCTGGGAGCTATACGGCGAGACCTTTCCCTAAATGGCGTGTCATCATTCAGATGAATCGTGTGCTGAGCGTTTCTGCTGCATCCCACGTCCATCTCACTAGTAGAGAACACATCTCGTCTCTCTCTCAACTGAGCACGTAGCTTCTCCTTCCATTCTTCCTCCAGGGGAGACTCTCCGAAGTCGAATTGTAGTGCCTCGGGCTCTTCTCCCACACGGGCAGTGTGAACGGTCACTGTGTCGTCCACAGGATCCACAGGATAAATTCTACCCAGCCTTTGTCCTACTTCAAGCGGCACAGTATGTAGAGACATGTTCTGGATAGACACGGTAATCTTCCTGGGGACATTAGATGGCCAATCCCGTACTTCAGGTATCATTCGGTATCCCCAATGACTCTCAGACTCGGGAAGAGTCTCCAGCGAAAAGTATCTGTCGCTTTCGTGCCGACTGGGGTACTTGATCAGCGCGGTCACATGCCTCACTCCCCCTGGTGGAATCTCCAATAACCCTCGCTCTTGATTAAAGATTTCGCCATACTCTTCTTCATATGCCACTCTATAGCATTCTTCCCGTAGGCCAGGGGCTATTTTCAGGGATGACAATGGTAGCTCGCCGGCTTCCTGCAGGAATGAGCGAATCACCGACCTCACAATATCTGCATTCGTGCCCAATATGATGGGGGCACTGGGATGTTCTCGAGCCTCCGGGCAGACCAAGGCTTCCACCAGCATGGGATGTGACTTGTTAGTGTTCAACTGCAAGATATCCAGCTTGACCGCCACTATTCCGTCTATGGGGTAATCATCTTTACTCAGTCCCCACAACTTCATCTTTTCGGCTGACTGCAAAGGAAGATGGCTGAGGTGCTGGTCGTAGAATGGACGGTAGATGATGGTCACTTGTGACCCAGTGTCCAGAAGTGCTGAAGAGTAGATCCCCTCCACGACGACTCTTATTACAGCGGTGGGCCCTACTCGGCAGTAAGCATCTGGTTGGGGCGTCTCCTCTATTGGAGGCCTCCCCGACTCTTCGGCAACATCCTCGGGTACGGTTGATAAGGACGAGATTGCCTTCCGCACGGTTACGGTGTAGGTCTGGGCCTTAGTGGGTCTCTTGGGGTGCGAACAGCTCCTTGCAACATGGCCCTTCTCGCCACAGTTGAAGCAACGGAAGTCTGGGCGGGGACCCGGACTGTCAGGTGACCTAGGAGCAGACCCAGGCACCTCCGGGGTGGCCGTATCCTTACCGCTCTTGCTTCCCTTTGCTTTGGGCACTGTTGCTTCCTTGGTCTCCTCCTTGCGAGGGTCTTTGGCCTTCTTGGGCGTGTGCAACCTAGTATAGGCCTCATGACTCGTCACCTCATCCAGTAGGTCTTCTAGAGTAGGGGGGTCCCCCTTCCGTAGCGCGCATCTGATCATCACTACGATATGGTGAGTGGGTATGGCTCCCTGCAGGAATTGAGTGCGCCTATACTCATTCACTTCTGAGGCCTTGATGACTTGGCGGGAACGTAGATCCCACAAGAGCAATTGGATCCGTTGTATGAACTCTGATAGGTCTTCCCCCTCTTTCTGGCGGAGATTGTAATACTTAGTCCATAACTCACTCACATCATCTTCCTTACCGTATACCCGGTTAAGAGACTCCATCATCTGGTGTGCGGTAACCTCAGTATGCTGATCTTTATACATCTTGATGGTAGTGGACGCAGGCGGGCGCAGGCACTCCATGATTCGTTGTCTTTTCACCTCATCAGGACAGGTCCACTCTTCCAGTACCTGTGAAGCATATTCCTTCCAAACATCAAAAGCCTCTTCACCGGTGGGGGTAGGTTTTACCCCTGAAAAGAGTTTTAACTTGCGGTATGGTTGAGAGGAAGGGGATTCGTGCTTGGGCCCAACCAGTTGTTGGATGGCCTGGGCTAGTAATTGGATTTCTCCCATTCTACTGGGGCTGAGGTTGGGACTTGAGCTCCGTCTGCTGGAGCGACAATTAGCACAGGATAATAAACTGGCCTCATCCCCGCATATACTTTCGGGTGGGGACAGGGACATGCACATACTAGTCTCTAGCAAGTCTGTAATGGGGCTACAGGGTTCGGGTTTTATCGGCATTTCAGGATATATAACAGGACACCCTGAGCTGAGGGGCCCCGTGGAACCGCAAGTTGGATGGGCCTTGCTCTGGCGACAATTCACATCCCCCAGTGATTAATACGGTGCACCATGACCCGTCTGGGTCGGAGCGGCGACCCAAGATTCTGGCATCTTCTAAGCCTGGATACTGCATTAGGATTAAACATAGTTCATAGGATGAGGCATTGGCGGGAACTTGTCCTACAGCAAGGGTTTGTGAGGGCGGGACTTGCCTTTTTACCGCCCACGTGTACACCTCTTGGCGGGAAGGTAACGTGTAACCTAACGACATTTTCACTGAGCTCGGGAAGAGTCTCCAGCGAAAAGTATCTGTCGCTTTCGTGCCGACTGGGGTACTTGATCAGCGCGGTCACATGCCTCACTCCCCCTGGTGGAATCTCCAATAACCCTCGCTCTTGATTAAAGATTTCGCCATACTCTTCTTCATATGCCACTCTATAGCATTCTTCCCGTAGGCCAGGGGCTATTTTCAGGGATGACAATGGTAGCTCGCCGGCTTCCTGCAGGAATGAGCGAATCACCGACCTCACAATATCTGCATTCGTGCCCAATATGATGGGGGCACTGGGATGTTCTCGAGCCTCCGGGCAGACCAAGGCTTCCACCAGCATGGGATGTGACTTGTTAGTGTTCAACTGCAAGATATCCAGCTTGACCGCCACTATTCCGTCTATGGGGTAATCATCTTTACTCAGTCCCCACAACTTCATCTTTTCGGCTGACTGCAAAGGAAGATGGCTGAGGTGCTGGTCGTAGAATGGACGGTAGATGATGGTCACTTGTGACCCAGTGTCCAGAAGTGCTGAAGAGTAGATCCCCTCCACGACGACTCTTATTACAGCGGTGGGCCCTACTCGGCAGTAAGCATCTGGTTGGGGCGTCTCCTCTATTGGAGGCCTCCCCGACTCTTCGGCAACATCCTCGGGTACGGTTGATAAGGACGAGATTGCCTTCCGCACGGTTACGGTGTAGGTCTGGGCCTTAGTGGGTCTCTTGGGGTGCGAACAGCTCCTTGCAACATGGCCCTTCTCGCCACAGTTGAAGCAACGGAAGTCTGGGCGGGGACCCGGACTGTCAGGTGACCTAGGAGCAGACCCAGGCACCTCCGGGGTGGCCGTATCCTTACCGCTCTTGCTTCCCTTTGCTTTGGGCACTGTTGCTTCCTTGGTCTCCTCCTTGCGAGGGTCTTTGGCCTTCTTGGGCGTGTGCAACCTAGTATAGGCCTCATGACTCGTCACCTCATCCAGTAGGTCTTCTAGAGTAGGGGGGTCCCCCTTCCGTAGCGCGCATCTGATCATCACTACGATATGGTGAGTGGGTATGGCTCCCTGCAGGAATTGAGTGCGCCTATACTCATTCACTTCTGAGGCCTTGATGACTTGGCGGGAACGTAGATCCCACAAGAGCAATTGGATCCGTTGTATGAACTCTGATAGGTCTTCCCCCTCTTTCTGGCGGAGATTGTAATACTTAGTCCATAACTCACTCACATCATCTTCCTTACCGTATACCCGGTTAAGAGACTCCATCATCTGGTGTGCGGTAACCTCAGTATGCTGATCTTTATACATCTTGATGGTAGTGGACGCAGGCGGGCGCAGGCACTCCATGATTCGTTGTCTTTTCACCTCATCAGGACAGGTCCACTCTTCCAGTACCTGTGAAGCATATTCCTTCCAAACATCAAAAGCCTCTTCACCGGTGGGGGTAGGTTTTACCCCTGAAAAGAGTTTTAACTTGCGGTATGGTTGAGAGGAAGGGGATTCGTGCTTGGGCCCAACCAGTTGTTGGATGGCCTGGGCTAGTAATTGGATTTCTCCCATTCTACTGGGGCTGAGGTTGGGACTTGAGCTCCGTCTGCTGGAGCGACAATTAGCACAGGATAATACACTGGCCTCATCCCCGCATATACTTTCGGGTGGGGACAGGGACATGCACATACTAGTCTCTAGCAAGTCTGTAATGGGGCTACAGGGTTCGGGTTTTATCGGCATTTCAGGATATATAACAGGACACCCTGAGCTGAGGGGCCCCGTGGAACCGCAAGTTGGATGGGCCTTGCTCTGGCGACAATTCACATCCCCCAGTGATTAATACGGTGCACCATGACCCGTCTGGGTCGGAGCGGCGACCCAAGATTCTGGCATCTTCTAAGCCTGGATACTGCATTAGGATTAAACATAGTTCATAGGATGAGGCATTGGCGGGAACTTGTCCTACAGCAAGGGTTTGTGAGGGCGGGACTTGCCTTTTTACCGCCCACGCGTACACCTCTTGGCGGGAAGGTAACGTGTAACCTAACGACATTTTCACTGAGTTCGGGCACCCCAGGTCTGAATCTCAGCAGCGCCTCCAAATGTAGCCCTCCTACCCCCACCCTAAGTGAGATCTAGGTGGGCAGGTGTATCTGACTACGGACCAGGGTGGTGCTGTACCTGGTTTGTAACTAGGAGAGCCGAGCTTCCGCCACGGGGAACCTGGGGCAATACAATACTATGGATAACTACTTACAATGGGTGCAGCGCCTCCACCTGCGATGGCTCCCACCAGAGGGGGAGTAGTTCCTCGCAGGACATTCAATAACCACATACAACGGAATTGATAATGACTAATACTTTTACTACCGGCATAGCATGAATACAACATCAACACATAGGCGTCACGGCGGACGCTACCGCTAACTTGCACCACGGCGGGTGCCCACACTTTAGGCGCCACGGCGGACGCTACCACCTCCCCAGAGTGATCCCACCCCCTGTCCAGTGCACCAACCCAATGTCTCGCACACCCAGAACCTGTACCAATATGTGTGTGTGACTGCGCAGTCACTATGTCTGTTGATAGGCCTTGTTGGTGCACATGAGGGTGTAGGTTACCTGCCCGGGCTCCAGCCACGGGTGCCGCTATATCACTGGGGTTGGATCCGCCGGGATATCCTCCTACGCGTGGTGTGAATTCCAGCGCGGATAATATCACCGTACAGCTCCGCACCGTCTCTACCTTAGTTAGGGTCTGTCTGCTGCCAGCAGGCCGCAGTCACGCTAGCTGGGCCTCCGTGGAGATAGTCCAACTCCCTCTTAGCAATCCGAGCAATGGCCGTGATACACTCCTAGCAAATATATAATGGGGCAGGGTCCCTAACCTAGGGCCTGTCCCTACAATACTCAGCTGGGATGACTCAGGGCTATCTGGGGCCTAGGGGACTTTCTGGCCTAGTGCAGAGAGTCACAGACCCCTGCACCCTACCTCCTTCCCCTAGCAGCTGCAGTCACCAACTGCTTTTCTCTGTCTGCTTTGTGCTGCCAGACTCACAGCTCTGCCTCTGACTACCGCAACAATGTTGCAGACCTCCAGGTGCCTCTTACTGACAGAGGCAGCACAGCAACAGGAACTCACTCTAACAACTAACAACGCGCGCTCGCATACCAGAAGGAGGGGGTGAGTGTGCAAGGGGGGAACCTGGCTACATAAGCTAACAGATACAGAGATACACATATATTGACTGTGATTTACAGCATTATTGGATCCTATAGAGAACTCTCTCCCTCGTTTTTTGCATACTATTTGCATTTTTTTATAGCTTAGATAATTTTTTCAAGCTAATTATATGTTTTAATAAAATGACTATACTTTTTATTGTTGCATGACCTATCTCTGACTCACATTGGAATAGAAGGATTTTTTACAAGTCTATAGGATTGCATGGTGATTCCTGAGTGAATATTTAAGTTCCTGTGGAAGTGGTGAAAGATCGGACCAACACGCCAGTACTATGTCCATTGAAGAGCATCACAAGTGGCCCTTGTATCTTCATACTTCAACTACATGAGCAATTCCATACATATCTAATTCTCCAGTTGTAAGTGCTTTCTCATTTTATATAATTCATTTACACAGATACACTACCTTCTGTACTGTTTTTTCCCATCCCCTCTTGTTTTTATCTTTGCGCTTAGGTAATCTACGCTATCCTCATTTTCTCGACCGTAGTGGGGTCGTGGACCTCATTGGCAGCATTATAAACTAGGGAAAGTTAGAGACTGGTAGTACCTCCCCCAGTGTACTATATTGTGGTGTGTATATATATTTCACATTTATCATTTGTTTAAAATTAGAATTTTGTTGCGCTTATTGTTCTTTCACACACATATATATATATATATATTGTGACAAACGCCCCTCTTTTGTAGTGCTGACGTCTGTCTGGGTTCTTCCCGACACAGTCTTCTAGGGTTATTTAATACAAAAACAGGATCATGCAAAGTATTAAGCTGCTTAACTCAGGCTTCTGCCTGCTTTATTTTCATCCAAGTAAGGTACTGCAGCTTTAACATGTGTAGGTTAGAGGTACTCAGATACTTTCATTCAGCAGTTCACTCATTTCATTGTTACAGTATTTCCCACACTGTTATTTCAAGTAAAAAGAAACCAAATTATATAAACAAAATCCTATCCCTTTCAGGGATCTAACTACACATAGAATCAGTCTCTCTAACAGCTGCTGGCCAACTAACCTGGTTCCCCAGCTTAAAACAATGCTCTCTCATTTAGGGTCACTTAGATACAGCACAGTCTTTTAGCAACAGCAGTAAACATTTGTTTGGTCTTATCTGTTCGTGGTGGGAACTCGGTCCCGTGTCCAGGCAAATCCTCTGGTACTGTGATACGTGGAGGGGCCGTCAACCCCGATACTGGATGCAGGGGAGCAGCGATACCCCCAGCCTCCAGGCTCCAAGGAGAGAGAGAGAGAAATGCAAAACCTCTCTGCTCTAAATACCTGTGCATGTGATTAGAAGAGCAGGTGAGGGAGAACTAGAGCCATGGTAATCTGTGGTCTGGATTTTCCATCCAGCTGCCTGAGTTAATGGGAAGCTGTGGAACGGATCATTTGTAACTATTCCTGCACTTTCTGCTCTAAAATGGGGCAGAAAGCTGCCTAACATCTTTGGACTATGTCACATATCCCCCTCCCCAGCTCACACCTACTGGGGTGAGCGGCCATGGACCTCACTGGGGTGAGCGTCCTACCTGAAATACTTGAGCTAACTCCTCAGTACAACATTAAGTATTCACATGACACGAATATGAACTTTTTCCACGGCAATTATGGACAATAGGTTTCGTCATAAGAGACTATACTTGGCAAACATATTTTTTTTTTTTGTTGCTCTCTATTAGGGAACTATTTTGAAAAATAAATGTCTAGCACACATTCTTGCAACCCAGGATCTGCTAAATATATTCACAAAACCAGACAATTTCTATTACCTCCCTGGGTTTTTCTACTCTAGAATATGAACCTCATTATAAATTTACCAACCGAAAAGGGCATTTTTTTTTTTTTTTTTTTCCATACTGTAAGCAACCAATATTTTTTTTTTTTTCTTATACTACAGCCTTGTAATCTTAAGGGCCATCAACCCTGTATATTAATTTGTAGTTTAGCTACATTTTCAACACAGAGAACCAATATAACATTGTAATATTGACAAAAATGCTTATTTGCAAAGTTAAGTGTCCGTGACATAGTCCACACGTGTAATAAAAAAAATAAATCGGTCAGTTCCCCCAAACATTTTTTTTTTTTTTTTTGACTTCCAGTCTATTGCATCCTTTGACTTTATTTCATAGCCCGCTGCAACCTGCAAATGACTGGACTGTTTCTTTAGCTTCTGATGAGACCCTTGGACCGGATTCTCCTTGGCTCCACAGTGTGGTCCAGATTGGTGAGATATGGAACTATTCAGGCGCCGTGTTAACCTTCGTTGTTTTTTCTTTTCAATCTTTGATTTCCCTTTTGTGGCCATTATCAGGCCTTTGGGTTTTGGAGACCTAGTTGCCTCTGTACAAACGTAGTCCATATTAACCACGTCATCAGGATCTGTCAACAAGTTTGTGTTTTCAGGAACTGCCACCCACTTGGCTAAAACATCTTCTGTGGTGTCCTGGGTGTGTCCACTGGTTTGATAATCTTCTGGACAACGTAAATGAAATTGAGGATCTGGATTTTTGAATCCCAGATCAGGGAGAATATTCTCAGGAGGGTGCCTATCTGTTTCTGGAATAACAGCAGCACAATCAAAGTCAATTCTTTCTCCTTCCTCTTTGTCATCAGTGAGGGCATTGAGTTTACGTTCCCTGGTCTCCTTTTGTGACCGTGTCTCTTTTAGCCTTGGAATCTCTTTCTCCAACTTCATCTTTATAGCAAATCGTAATATTGCAACAGCATTGAAGATACACGTATAGGAACGTACAGCTTGCTTGGTTAGGAGGTAGGATTGATAGCCCGACTGAACCACTTTAGCCGCTTCTCCCATGTCCGTCATCTGTTTCAGAGCGAGGTTTAACTCTGTTTCATTTTCTCTATTCTTGACCTGCAGCTGCAGGTGCTCCTTCCGGGTCTTGTCCAGCTCCAGCTGCAGCCGGGCCCCCTCATTTGCCGTGTGGTCCAGCTGCTTGTAGATATCGGCCATCTCGCTTTTATAGCGCAGTGTCAGGCAAACCACCTGACGGACGGACACCTCCTCTCTCTTGGCGCACTGTATCTCGCGCTCAGCCATCTGCTTCTGCAGCTCTTCAACCTGATCGTGCCAGACCTCCCTCAGGGTCTTCACCTCTTTCTGGTGCTTGCTCTGGGTTTGCATCAGCGCCTCCATTTTTTGGAGCTCTGCAGTTTGTGTCGCCTGGATCGCCGCTGATTCTGTATTCTGCAGTGCTTCCTGCATTTCTAACTTTTCCTGGATCAATTGCTTCTCCACTTTTTCTGCTTGGTGAAGCTTCTCATCACCTTCACTGATCTGGTCAGTCAAGTCTGAATTTTTCTGTGTCAGACTTACATTCTCTCTTTTTACAGTCTCTAAATTACTCAGGGTATTCTCATAGGTTTTCTTCAATGTACACAGCTCTGTGCTGCGAGCGTAGACCTCATGGCGTGAGAGTTCCAGCTCTGCTTTAAGCGCGCTAGCCTCTTGCCGAGAAACCCCCAACTCTGTGATGAAGTTTTGCACATCTTTCTGGGACATCTCATAGCATAGTTTCCAGTCAGTTCTTGTTTTCTTTGATTCGCTTGGCTCTCTGCCTATGATGGTAGCAGTAGCCTTTGTCATCTCTAGGCGTGTCGTCATTCCTGGGACGATTGCGCCAGGCCCTATGGGCTGTTGCTCATCTCGGCGCCTTTCTGACGCATGTCCTGACAGTGCAGGTTCAAGTGGCTCGGTCACTTCCCCTGTGACTTGAGGAACAGTTTTCTTTCTTTTTGCTTTATTAGCTCCAGAGATATCAGTGGTCCTGGGCACACACTCACTGTTATCAGCTTCCACATCTTGCTTGCACTCACAGGGCGTTGCTTGCTTTTGCAGCTGTTTGTCTTTGAAAATTTTGGGGCACACATCTTCCATGTGACCTACTTCACGACAGGCCCAGCATACTAAATTCATCTGTGGGTACGGCTCTCCTCCAGGGTCGTGATCATAGTATGGCCTGAAGGGACACTGTTTTGTATGGTTACGTACATTACACAACAAACATTTCACGTCGGCCATTTTAGAAACCCGGCAGGGACAATTTGCTAGCTGCAATTTCACTTACTTCAGCAGCTTACATACAGCACTTGCTAGCTGCAAATTCACTCACTTCAGCAAAAGGCATAAGCTTTACAAACAGCACTTGCTAGATGCAAAATTTTTTTTTTTTTTTTTTTCTTCAGCAAAACATTTTGGTTTTCTGTTTGGGTTCAGGGTGCTATTGCATCCACACTTCGCACATTCTCTGTGTATGCTAGAAGCACAACTGATATACACAGCGGGACAGACTTCACTCATAGCATCTGTACTTTAGTTCAGCTGGGCGGCCATTTTAACCCCCCGCATTTATTTGCAAACCCACAGACTTTTTAGTGTCTGCCCGCATTCTCCACCATATGTGACAAACGCCCCTCTTTTGTAGTGCTGACGTCTGTCTGGGTTCTTCCCGACACAGTCTTCTAGGGTTATTTAATACAAAAACAGGATCATGCAAAGTATTAAGCTGCTTAACTCAGGCTTCTGCCTGCTTTATTTTCATCCAAGTAAGGTACTGCAGCTTTAACATGTGTAGGTTAGAGGTACTCAGATACTTTCATTCAGCAGTTCACTCATTTCATTGTTACAGTATTTCCCACACTGTTATTTCAAGTAAAAAGAAACCAAATTATATAAACAAAATCCTATCCCTTTCAGGGATCTAACTACACATAGAATCAGTCTCTCTAACAGCTGCTGGCCAACTAACCTGGTTCCCCAGCTTAAAACAATGCTCTCTCATTTAGGGTCACTTAGATACAGCACAGTCTTTTAGCAACAGCAGTAAACATTTGTTTGGTCTTATCTGTTCGTGGTGGGAACTCGGTCCCGTGTCCAGGCAAATCCTCTGGTACTGTGATACGTGGAGGGGCCGTCAACCCCGATACTGGATGCAGGGGAGCAGCGATACCCCCAGCCTCCAGGCTCCAAGGAGAGAGAGAGAGAAATGCAAAACCTCTCTGCTCTAAATACCTGTGCATGTGATTAGAAGAGCAGGTGAGGGAGAACTAGAGCCATGGTAATCTGTGGTCTGGATTTTCCATCCAGCTGCCTGAGTTAATGGGAAGCTGTGGAACGGATCATTTGTAACTATTCCTGCACTTTCTTCTCTAAAATGGGGCAGAAAGCTGCCTAACATCTTTGGACTATGTCACAATATACACACACACACACACACACACACACACACACACACACACACACACACACACACACACACACACACACACACACACACACATACACACACACACACACACACACACACACATATATATTCTATATACTATAACTTCGTGCATCATCTGGTCTCGTTATGATAGAGTTATGTATTTCCAAATAAGATAAGAAAAGAAACCAGATATGCATAAACTTAGAGTGTTTTTGTCGAAAAGAATAAGTAATGCTCTCTAAAGCACATATCTCCTATGCTCTAGTCAACCCTTGTGTCCTATTTGGTGCCCATACTGTACATTCTTCCAGTTAGAAGCAATGCACAATCTGGCGGCTAATAGTAAATGTGTGATTAGAAAACTGGAGTTATATTTAAGGACTTTTTATCCACATCTACTGCACCCAACAAAACCACTACAGGATCCAACTGCATACTAAAACCAGTCATTTCCTTTATGACTTCCAAAACTTGTATCCAAAAGGTTTGTATTTTAGAGCAAGACTATAATATGTTAAAAAATGAACCTTCCATGGAACAGTTACGCCAACATCTATCTGAGACTATAGAATATATTTGTTATAATCAGGAGGTTACCAAATACAAAAGAAATAGAACCTTATCGGAATTGTCCCTATGAAGAGTACAAATGGATGACGAAAATGCTCTAAACCATATTTAAGACCATTGAGTATCAGAAATTGTATGCCCCACATCTCTTTCAAAAGCTGAAAAGTACTTGGGTTGTTTGTTACTATAGATGCGACTAAGTATATTGTAGATACTTGATATAAGATTTGAAATTCTTTCAAAACTAAGGCTGTCTCACATTTTAATCTGGTCTGTAACTGTTATATAAGCCTATAATATACATCTTCTCTAACTGTGCATGCAATGTATTGTATATAATGTATACCCTGTTCATTTATGTAACTGTATGTAGCCCTGGTAAGATTAGGGGCTATATTTCTATCCTCCTCCTGGTATAATTCCTGTTAAGGGCAGGTTGCCAGGAGTTATCATGGGTTTTTTCCACTTCTGACACTGTGCTGAGTAAGTGAAGGTAGGTCACTTGACCCTGTGTCCAATCAAGAGGCACAGGGGCGGTACCTATTGGAAGTTACAAAGAGCACTGTCACTTCCTATTTAGTGTGTCAGACAGTGTGTGTCTAGTGTGACAAGTAGTGAGTTAGTTAGGTAAGCAGCCTATGAGTAAAGCTGATAGAAGGTAGTGAGGTGGACCAAATACCTCTTACCCTGCATAGGGGGTAAGGGAAGAGCTAGCCCCACTCTCTCTGGCCCTGAGTCCAGAGTGGGGGCAGGGACCATCACAAAGGAGAACAGCTAGTGGACATTGTATATCAACTGTACCTGTCTGCTGCTGCTGGAGACTGAATAAAGGAGTCTGCTGTTAAAAGGATCATTGTGTGAGACTGGAATATCTCATCCCTGGGAGGGGGATTTCTGTGGTAGGGATTCCACCCCGCATTCCTGGGGCTTACTACAGATGGAGGCGCTGCACCATTGAAGAACGAAGGCATCCACCCCAGTAACCTGTCCTGTTGTTCCCCCATGACACCGCGGGTGACTCAGGCCCTCCTGTTGCCAGCAGGTATGCACCACACAGAGACATGTAGTCAGACCACAGAACACCTTAGCGGACTATCTGCGATTGGGTGGGGGTCTATGGGTTACATGTATTTGTAACCATGTATTATTTGTAATATTAACTATGCCCAGGACATACTTGAAAACGAGAGGTAACTCTCAATGTATTACTTCCTGGTAAAACATTTTATAAATAAATAAATAAATAAGTAGATGCAGAAAGAGTAATGCTATCCTCAAAAAGTGTAGTTTCTTGTATTGTAGCTTTCTTAATATTTGGTTGTGATATCAAATGTAAAATTTGAAAGTACTGAAATCTACTATTTTCTGCAAAATGAAAAAGATTTCATCTGATTCTGGTAATAAAAATTGGACACTTTATGGCACCCTCCAGACTCCCATGGGTCATACAACTCTGAGACCAATGCAGGGAGTAAATTCTGGATTTTGCATTATTGGAGTCAGAGGTGAAGGAAAAGAAGATCATTTGAATTTCCTGAATGTTGAGTCCCATATTCCCAGAGTAAAGCCAATTATAGGATCTTTATATAATTCCTTAGGTCTATTTTTTTTATGTAACCAAATAATCTTATGTAAAGGAATTTTAGTGATGACATTCTTTATATCTACCCATTGTTGGATACCAGCACATGCATACCAATCCCTAAGAGTTCTTAAATGGGATGCTAAATAATAATTATGCATATCTGACAACCTAATCCTCCCTCCCCTTTTTTTCCAAAATTAAACGTGTTAGCTACCCGAGGAGGTTTATGATCCCATACAAACTTCATTATTTTAGATTGAACCAAATCTAAGATGCTTTTAGGAATATTCACAGGTAAAGCTTGAAAAAGATATAACAGTCTTTGTAAAATATTAATCTTTGTATTTATAATCCTGCCAATCCAAAGAATCTCATAAGAATGCCACTGTAGAAGATCATTTTATATATCTTTAAGAAGATTTGGAAGGTTATGTTTATATAAAGTATTGTAAGAGTTGGTAATGTGAGTACCCAAATATTTCAAATACATTTTTGCCCATATAGCCTGGGTCAACCTGGTCCCCTGTTTGTCCCTTTACCTTTCCATAGGAGTATAGCAGCAAGAGAACTGCAAGTTCCAACAGGCTCAGAGGCTGGAGTCCACATGTTGCCAGGCAACCAATAGGGTTGAGAGATTATGGCAGTTGGGATTTTGACAGTTAAGGAGACTGGGAGTTGGAGCCAGGGCAGACAAGGGGAAGGGAGGGTCTGAGTGTCAGTGGCACTCAGACAAGGCTAGAAACTCCCCTTAGCTCCCAGAAAGGTGCCAATCACGTGAAGCGGGTGACTGCTGCAGGGAAGGCCCTGTATACACATTGAACCTCTCCATAGTAGAGGTTCTGGGTACACGTAGGATCAGGTATCTGATAACGCCAGGATATACTGAAATAGCTACCACCACAGTTAATTCAATTGTATAACTGTGGTACACACTATAGATTTGATAGCTATTTTCATTTCCAGTAATAGCATTCAGATTCAGCATACTGACGTCTCCTTTCATTTTTAATTTATTTTAATTATTTTGGTTCATTGTTTACCTCACTATACCTATATTTTAATTAATGTGTTAATAAAAGTTATATTTTAATTTGATAAGGGTGTTTCTCCTGTGCGACACACTTGGGAGATCTTTCTACCTTTGTTCATGTTGGGATCTACCTGATAGGTAGGAATGAAACCAGTGTAGCCATGCATAATAATGACTGCATACATCTTCCCTGTTGGCAGTAAGTCCTGGTAAGTACAGGCCTGCCAACAGTAGTTATGGAGGTTTTCCCTCACACCCTGGTGTGGTGCCCTGTGTAAGGAAGGGAGTGGCTGTATGCTCTGAGTCCCTGGATAGTGACATCAGAGATGCGCCTGCCCCCTGAGGTATAAAGGGCACAGCATTGTCAGTTTGCTAATTGTTGGCCAGCAGTTGTGTGAAGCAGCTGGTAAAATGTATGCTCCTGCATAAGGGATTGGAGGAATACTTTTGTGACCCTAGTACTGTAACTAGCGGTAGCAGAGTGACCAATTAAGTCTGTCTAAGCCACACTGTGTCCAGGGACCTGGTGCAGGGGTGATATCCCTAGGAGAAAGGGAATCCCACTTCAATACGGGAGGGCGTACCTGGCAAAGGGACAGCACGACGAGATGTGCGGCTAGAGCCGGCAGCTGCATGGGGCAGTCTGCTACATCCCAAACCACAATAAAGATGCCATGTTCAAAGATACCCCCGCTGTGTGAGTGTGAGATTACTCTGCAGTGGCAGTCACCACCGAGAAGGAGTTCCTCACCAGGACCATCTCCCTGCGGAAGCATAGATCCTGATGAGGTGGAGGCGCTGCACATGAAGTAAGTTGGACTCGTAACCACTACCTCAGATATCTGTCCTGCTGCCATCCTCTATAACACCAAGCGGGAGACTCAGGAGTCCTGTTACTAGCAGGTGCACCACCACACACGACCTTGTAATGGGGACCGGTTAGACCACACGGGCCAATGTGAGATTGGGTGGGTCAGGCAAGGGGTGTCCAGCCGTTACATTTGGAGGCGCTGCTGAGATACCTGTTAACAGGACAGGCTTTTGCTAGGCACACAATAGGAAACAGGGAGAGTGTCTGCTGCCACTTTGTGCTGTGTGGGACGGAGCCAGGGGTAGTCGGAGAGCTGCTGGAGCTGCAGGCCGCACAGACGCCTTGGGATCCGTTAGGGGTTAGTGAGTCTGGAGCAGGGGGCTATTGCTGTTCTAGTCGCCTTGAGGTAGCGCTAGCGGGGGACGCCGGAAGGGGTAAACTGGTAACGTAGGGCAGGAATTCTGGAAGGGTCCGCACTAGGCTAGCCAACAGTAGGTCGACGCCCAAAGTACTGCATGGAAGAGCCAGAGTACTCTAGTCTCCATTCCAGACCACTTACCAAGGAGCACAGACTGGAGGAAAGCGTCACAGTAGACACAGAAAGAGTGAGCCTAGCCTGAGGTAGTGCAAACACGAGTCAGATCTACGTTAGGTACACAAGGTGGTGCACAAGGCATGTTTGTTGTACGGATGTGGTAGCTGCCCCGCAGAGCGGAGCTCCATGTACAAGAACCCCGCGTTCAACGATCAAGAGAGACCTGTCGGAATGGAGGATCTGCATAGAGCAGAAGGTCCAGGATGGCAGGGAGAGAGAACCGCAAGAATGGAGGATCTGCATAGAGCAGAAGGTCCAGGATGGCGGACAGAGGAAGAACACGCATATGACTTGTGCGTGAACGAAGCAGAACAAGCTACAGGAGAGACTCTTGTGTGTTTGCTCTGGAATGGCGTGAAAGCTGTGGCTGCGCCGTGTTTGTCATGTTTTTGTTCTCGGGATGATACCCCTGAGAATAATGAGCCTGACAGTGTTATCAGATGGGAGGAACGAAATGGACTTTGTTACACCTCAATGAACAAACAGCCAGACGCTACCTCAAATGTAAGTAAGGACAATACTTACCAAAATGGCGGTTCCCGCGTTCCCGGGACACCGCGTGGGCCAGCTGCAGAAAGTCTTGCAACTTTACAGTTTGCTAATTGTTGGCCAGGATTGGCGCCAACGAGAAAACTCCACCCCGTAGGGGAGTTTGGCGCGAAAGCTGGAGCCGTGCCCTCATGGACTATGACTCACTCTGCACCTGTGCTGGGTCAGCCTACAAGTCTACGAGACATCCCCCTAGTTTCAACCAGGGGGAGTGGTTTGCAGTTCCACTGGATATCGATGAAGAAAGAAGGAGGAGGGGTTGCCAAACCCGCCCCTGCCCTTCAGTTGCGAAGAGCCATTGACCAGTACAGACCTCTGAAACGAGTGCCTCCGCTGGTGAATATGGCTGAAGTTGCTGATAAAGTGGACCAGAGTCCGTTGATCTCTACTCATCCCTACTCGGCTCCAGGAGGCTTCCTGATCATCCGTGTAGAGGGTGTGGAGACTGTGGCGTGTCTTTGCCTGCAGTGCAGACTGCCGGGCGGAGCCGTGGGCAGCGAGGCCCGATGCCCCCACTATGGACTGCAGTACATGTGGCCCATGACCACTTTTGTACCGGTACAAGCTGTGGGAGTAGCAGGAAATGTCCCGATGCCGATCGACGAACAGTCGGGAGCACTATGGAACGAGAGTGCAGGTCCCGCAGAGTCGGAGTCAGGTTTGGTGCTCCCGACGGAGAAACCCAGCCATCGGAGAGGTGACCACCGAGGAGCCCATCGCCGGTCTCCTACTGGGATGCCCAGACCGAACAGCGGGTTGGAATCCTCGGACGAGGAGTGTGCTGGGCTGTCGAGTGCGATGGTCATGGAGAGAGACTGCCATACTATTGGTACGCCATGGAGAGATGCCATTCCCCGTGGTGTGGAGACGCGGAGTCGAGTGTCTCCAGTACCGCGACCACCCGATCGCCGGAGTCCCACTGCCGTGATGACCAGTGGATCGGAGGGAGGTCGATCCACCCCGACCCTGCGAGGTAGTAAGATGACACCGTGCCTATTGCAGAACCAGGGGGTGGAGGAGAAGGAAGAGCGAGTCCAGAGCCAGACTGGATTGCGCAGCAGACGGGCGTTGCCGGATGTCCTCGTGGAGGAAGAGATCCCGATTGGGGATCCAACCCAAGATGGCGTCGAAGCACGTGCGTGCGCGGAGGAGATTCCGGATGACCAGAGCAGCATCGAGTGGGAGGTGCTAGCGCCTCTGCGGTCGAGCAGCGGAAGTCGATCCCCTACTACCAGGGGGAGTGGGCGTTCGAGTCGGAGAGCAAGAAGCCCAGCTGCTGGAGTCAAGAAAGGACTTTGTGGCGAAGTCAAGGCAGGTATTGCTGGAGAGCAGGTCGTAACCCTGTCAATACCTACAGTTCGGTCCC
Organism: Ascaphus truei; assembly: GCF_040206685.1. Taxonomy (NCBI): domain Eukaryota; kingdom Metazoa; phylum Chordata; class Amphibia; order Anura; family Ascaphidae; genus Ascaphus; species Ascaphus truei. Next base: position 251,429,584 of record NC_134484.1, read on the forward strand.
GTCCCTCAACCCCGTCCACTCCCAAAGTTAGCCCCAAGGCCCTAGTTAAAGCCCCTGTCCCCGTCACCCCGTCATTCGGGTCCACTTCTAGTTTGGGGGTGTCAGGGGATTCCCGGGGTCCTATCCAAGAACGGACTGGAAGCCTGGACTGGGGAACGTCCGATGATGGATCGGAGGGTGGAGGGAGGATTTCTCGACGTGGGTCGATGGCCAGCGAGAGTTATAGTGCGCTGGGTCTGGAGGGCGGACACTGGTCACAGAGTAAGAGCCAAGTGGGGCGATCTGAGGGTACGTCCGGGGTATCTTCGGGTGGGCCTGATGAGGAGTCGATAGAGGAGTCGATAGAACCTAGCTCTGAAGAATGGAAGGAGACTAGGTGGTGGGCCCCGTTGTACGAGGGGTATGTCGCTTGGTTCGACCGCACCCGATTTATCCTAGAAAGGGAGGGGGTGGTTGATCACTGGTGGGCTGCCGGTGACTTTGATGACGAGGCATATCTTAGGGCCCTAAGGGTAAGGTGGGACCGCATCCGGGCAGGCCTTATTACTCCACGGGGATCCGAGGGGTTGGATGACCCGGTAGAGGCCGATGAGCCCCTATCATGGGTGCTGCCTGGGTCGGCTGGCAGAAGTAAGTTGACCAGGACTTGCCGAGCTGAACGGGTTATTGTGGCTCAATACAGAAGGTCGCATGGGCTTGATTATCCCTATGTCCCGGAACCTCTCATGAGAGAGATAGAGGAGAATAGAGAAAGGTGGCTTAAAACCGATATTCAGCAATATATCGTAGATAAAGGGGGAGCCATTAAAGGAATTCAGGCTGAGCAGAGGGTGTCCCAACTTATGCGGGTCTGGAAGATAGGACGCAGTGTGTACATGCACAAAGTGGTATATTGCAATGAGCGAGGGTTACCACGGGAATACAGCGTGACTGTGCATGATGCCGCGGGGCGGGAGGTGAAGAAGCCAGACCCTCGACATTATTATTGAGTCCCAGAATATAGTGGTCTGCTGTTTCTTTAGCGCTCCCTGCTGGTCAGTGAGTGAGATGTGCTTACATTATTATGACAATGTGATAATGTTTGCTATGTTATTTGTGTGTTCTTTTGCAGTGTTTCCTGGCGCAAGGTACACCAAATTTAAGTCCCAGCCGGGACGGTGGGTATTAACCAGGGGGAGTATGTAGCCATGCATAATAATGACTGCATACATCTTCCCTGTTGGCAGTAAGTCCTGGTAAGTACAGGCCTGCCAACAGTAGTTATGGAGGTTTTCCCTCACACCCTGGTGTGGTGCCCTGTGTAAGGAAGGGAGTGGCTGTATGCTCTGAGTCCCTGGATAGTGACATCAGAGATGCGCCTGCCCCCTGAGGTATAAAGGGCACAGCATTGTCAGTTTGCTAATTGTTGGCCAGCAGTTGTGTGAAGCAGCTGGTAAAATGTATGCTCCTGCATAAGGGATTGGAGGAATACTTTTGTGACCCTAGTGCTGTAACTAGCGGTAGCAGAGTGACCAATTAAGTCTGTCTAAGCCACACTGTGTCCAGGGATCTGGCGCAGGGGTGATATCCCTAGGAGAAAGGGAATCCCACTTCAATACGGGAGGGCGTACCTGGCAAAGGGACAGCACGACGAGATGTGCGGCTAGAGCCGGCAGCTGCATGGGGCAGTCTGCTACATCCCAAACCACAATAAAGATGCCATGTTCAAAGATACCCCCGCTGTGTGAGTGTGAGATTACTCTGCAGTGGCAGTCACCACCGAGAAGGAGTTCCTCACCAGGACCATCTCCCTGTGGAAGCATAGATCCTGATGAGGTGGAGGCGCTGCACATGAAGTAAGTTGGACTCATAACCACTACCTCAGATACCTGTCCTGCTGCCATCCTCTATAACACCAAGCGGGAGACTCAGGAGTCCTGTTACTAGCAGGTGCACCACCACACACGACCTTGTAATGGGGACCGGTTAGACCACACGGGCCAATGTGAGATTGGGTGGGTCAGGCAAGGGGGGTCCAGCCGTTACACCAGTTTAAAGCATGCTTCCCTATTCCAGAGCTCTGGAGTTTGTTTAGAAAGATAACATGATCAAGAGTATCAAAAGCCTTTGCAAAAACTAGGAATATTGCACCAGTGAGTTATCCCAGTTCCATTCCACACTGGATCTCATTGCAAACTTTTTGCAGGGTAGTTACCGGGTTTGGGGCGAAAGCCAGATTGGATTTGGCTAGGGAAATTTGCCTTGGTATAGTAATCGCTTAATTGGGTGTGAACACATTTTTCTATGACTTTGGATAGTATAGGGAGAAGAGAGATTGGCCTGTAGTTTGAGACAGTGTTTTTGTCCCCACTTTTGAAGATTGGGACAACTTTGGCAGTTTACCAGGTGTAGCCCTTTTTCTGAACCCTCCCAAAGGAACTACTGGTCACTGTACAACACCTGCGGCTCCAGGAGATCTGAGCCTCCGCTAGCTGGGAGCCTGGGGTAACACTCATATACTTACTTAGCGCAGCGCCTCCACTTATCCAGGATCCCCGTGATCTGAGATTCCCCTGGGCAAGAAACATACAACACCATATGATTGTAACTGGTTTTACTAATAATAATGCACGGTAGCAATAACACAACATGTACACTTATACTCTAACGGTATAACCTTAACGTGTAACCTTAGTGGCTCGGCCACTCTCATCAGGAGCAACGTCTCCGTCCCCTCACCGCGTGCCCCACACACCGTGTCCCTATATATTAATGTGATGGTATAGGCTCAGTTCTTTAACCACTCGCTCAGTGTTCCTAAAGAGTTTAGCCTAGGGCGGGATCAGCGCCTGTTGACCGGTGTTGGTGCACTTGTTGTTATAGTACCTGCCGGTCACGGCGGTGACCGGTACCTCTTCGCAAAGGGTCAGATGAATCAGCGGTCTGTCTCCTGGGTCTCAATGTCCAGCCGTCTGGTTCCAGACGACTCACCAGCAGACCTGCTCCGCACGCTTGTCCGTTTGTACCTAGCTGGTACTCAGTAAGGGTGATGCACGCTACTACTATAGGCCGTCCCTGCAGCACAGCAACCTTTGGTGTCCTAGGGGCCTACGGGATAGCCTGTCCTATGCAGGTGGGTCACTGAACCCCTGCACCCACACTACCTCTCTCTTCACCTCCCTGATCCCCTCTGACTACTTCTCCCTAACCTCTGCAGCAAATGCACTGCACTCACACTGAACCTGCAGCAACCCACTGCACTCACTCGGTACCTGCAGCAACCGCACTGCACACACACAACCTGCAGCAACCCACTGCACTCACACGGTACCTGCAGCAACCGCACTGCACACACACTGTGCCTACTTGTCAGCGCTCACAGCACTACCAGCCGTGACACTGACAAGACTGCACACTCACACCTAAGGGCAGAGTCCCTAACCTTGGGGCCGTCCCTCAGTACCTACCCACTACCCTGGTGGGGATTGGGGCCTGCCTGGGATCTGGGGAACTACCTTACCTGGTGTAGGAGCCACTTGCTCCCTACACCCTTCCTTCCCCTTCCTGCTCCCAGCATAAACTGCCAAACGTGGTCCCCGCAACATTGTAGCCTTCCTATGCAGGTGAAGCGGCAAAACCCTATTTGCTGGCTGGCTGCACGTGATTTGGGTGAAAGGGCAATCCCCAGAGGCTGCTGGGAATTGTAGTTCACTCAGGACCTCTTTAGCATTGGGACCGCGTGCGCTACCCTTACTGCGCCTGCGCGATCCTGTAATGGCTACCGCGGTGGTTGTATGCATGTGCGACCTCACGCCAACCTTAACATTGCTGCCAGCACTCCTGGCACTGTACAGCGCGTGCGCGGCTACACTGCACGACCGCGAGCAGACACAATGGCGGCCCCCACTAGCTGGGTGCGCTGCAGAGCTTCGGAGCGCTCCCTGCTCCGGCCCCCACCTTCTTGGCGTGCCGGCGGTTCCGTCGCTGCCTCCGGCGACACCCGCGATCGCTCGGCACGCTACAGAGGGGGTCTCTGGAGGCAAAATAAGACAGGGGCTACACAGGTCTTAGGGATATGACCTGCAGACAGGATAGAGTTGAGTATGGAAGCAATTGGTTTGGCAATGGCTGGGGCACCAAGTCTTAGAAACTTAAATTGCAGTACTGTAAGTCAGGTCCACATTGGCTGCTAAGTTTTAATTTGAGGAGCGCTTGTGTAAACTCCTCTTTGGATACTGGGACAATTTGAAAATTGTGGGCAGAGTTGGGAGAAGGTTGGGCTATAGGGGTACTCCCAGAATGAGGTTCATGTATGTAGTTCGGGTTACATGTAGTTCAGGTTACGGAGATACGTGGCCAAAACCCTGCTCCCCAATCAGATGATAAGATGTCAAAGTTATTTCTTCTTTATGCTAAAAGAATTTCCATCCCCAAATTCAGCAATTTGTATTTTTTTTGTGAGGAAAAGTCACCTTAAAAGTCACCTTAAATCAAATGCAGCGTCAGAGGGAGCTTCCATGGAAGCCTCGGCAAGCAGCAGCCTTCTCCTAAGCAGCTATCTTGGAATCTTGAGAGGCTTTTCAATCAAATGGTCTCATTTAGAATAGACTAAGGAGCCCACCGTTTTATTTTTTGAACTCCAACTAAGGGTCCCACATGTTTTTAAACGTACCTATAGAGGCCTGTGTAATGTCGCTTAGTCTTTCCATTGTGTATGTTTTACATACCTTCGCTATCCATTTCTCTAGATTGTGGGTAGCTACCGTACCTGCTTCCATAACACCGTAATGGCACTGTAAGAGATGTGTGCAGAGGTATGCTAATAGAGACCGATTTTGGTGAAATTATAACCTGGCTTTATAGAGCCTGATTCTTTAAACTCTATACAGCATGCAAAAACAACATAAACACCTACTCCATTTTGGAGAATAACTAGAAAGTATATGCCCTAAGTATCTGTGGCTGGCTGGATAAGCCAGTTCCCAGTCCCAAAACATATACTATATTTCTCAAGGAGCAATGTATAAGAAAGTCTGATCTGGTTCTCCAGGTGCAGGCTTTGCAGTCCAGCCATTCCCAGGAATATCAGTCTGGTCTTTCCGTTGTGTGCTAAGGAAATCTTTGTGTCCAGGCATAGAGGTCTGGTCCCCTTGTGTCAACACACAGTCCTCCTGTGTTCTCATCATCATTGTGTGCTAAGGAAAATCATTGTGTGCTAAGGAAAATCTCTATCTCTGTTTCTCACATGAGGATTTTTCTCAGAGCTCTCATTAGCCAGCTGGAGCCTGGCTAATCGAGTGGCTGCAATTAACCAGCTCCCTGCTGGATTGAGAGATGTGAGGCAGCTTTCTTTAAACAGGGATAATTCCCGTTTACAGGCACTTATTGACGTTTTTAACAAATGGAGAATCAGAAATGCAGTCTCCGAAAAATGTTTAAAATGAGGACATTCCCACCAGATGTATAATAGAGTGTCCTTCTTTCTACACCTCCTCCAACACCTATCAGTGACCTTCGGAAACATAACTTTCAGTCTAGCCAGTGTATAATACCACCTAAAGACTACTGTATCTTGTAAACAATTGCAAAAGTTCTTATTGAAATTTATGAGGAATATGTTATGTACTATCTTGTCCCATTCTGATAAATCTACGCTACTGTTGAAGTCTATTTCTCACAATTGACGGAGCGCATGGCGTCGCGCATGCCTGCTGCACAGGCGATCCATTGCCTGGCAGGGGAGACGCAACGGGGATGCGTGCTCGGTATGTCACGTTACCAGTTTGCCCTCACTGGCTGAACCGCTCATGTGACCAGCCCGTTGCACGACAAAATCAAATTATTTTGCCTGCATGCAGGGTCACGCTTCAGGCTCTATGGCCTTCCTCATTTGTTCGCGCCACGCAGACTATGGACGTGGACTTGGAAGCCTGCCAAGTTGTTTCCAGAGGCCCCTAATGTCTAAAGATTGATGCAAATGGTGTGGGTATTCTTAACAGCAAGACGTTTTGCTCATAGTTGGATATATAACTGAGTAATAATAATAATATTGTCTATACCGCCACAACTCGGTATTCACCCAAATATATTTGATCTGAAAGTGGTTGAAGGGTAAAATTTTGTCTATGAAATTATATCTCCTATTCTGACAATCTCAGCAACCCCTGGGATCATTGTATCATTGCTGGGGGAAAATCTGGATTGCAGATAGGTGTCAAAGGGAACAGGAATGTGGGGATATAATGTGAGACAGTCACTTTATCCCATACCTAGAGTAAACCTTCCCTTAAAGGAGGATCATATAGAATCTTAGGCCTGCTTAATCTTTCACATACAGTTTAATTGCACATGAAATTCATGGCATGCCTCTATTTCTAATTGCACCCATAGTTTGTATTTATTATTTGTATGCCATTCTAATATGTACGTTAGTTGGTTCGTTACATAGTACTTCTGGAAATCTGGAATACTCAGATCCCCTTTTTGTCTAATCTTGTATAAGAGAGATGTTTTCAATGTCGTCCATTTTCTCTGCCAGATGAACGTCTTATTCAATGCCTATAATGTATCTAAAAAAGTGTTTTGCTAACTTTATAGAGTAGGTATAAACCCTTTTCCCCCACCCCTTTTTTTTACCAGGGGAGTGTCCCAGGTCTTAGCCCCGGTAGTGGGCAGTACCTAGGCCTTGGGCACACCCCTCCTGGCACTCTAGGGAGCTGTTTCCTGCAGCAAGGGCATAGATTAACCTTAATATTGCCTGTGCTGGTACCAGGATTTATGTGTTAGGCAGGGAAATTAGTAGTCCAGGGGATACCTGGCTACATGCTCCCCCTAGTGGAACTCTCACATCCCCGCTGAGCCACCCAATTTATAGACCATCCGTAAATTGGAGAACAGGAAACACAACTTTGAAAATATTGCATAACATTGAATAACAGATCCTCCCTACACTGAAGAATCTACTGTATACACCTCGCTAGTAGTGCTTTAGATCAGGTTTGCGAACCTTCCTGCCCTCACTATCCAGTACTGGCACCGAATAGCAACACTTCTGGCCCCTCTCTGAGATATACTCAACTGTGTCCAAATAAATGTTCCTGCCTACCTTCCATATGCTCATTAGGTAGGACACTTTTTCTTCATTGTAATAGTATGCTACTGTGCAGCGGGCAGCTGGGTAATCTAACACGGACTCTCTGAGCAATTCCTCCCTATTGGCCTTTGCCTCTCTCAGGAACATAAGTGTAATCGTAACCGTGTGAATTCCTATAATGTTAGACCACTATACGATCCATTCTGCTATTAATTAAGTTCTGCCAAAAGGCTTGCCCTGGGAGTACCGCAAATAGTGGCTCTGTAGATAGGGTTTCTTTCTTCACCACCTCCAGGCCTGAAGGGGATATCATCCCTAGTCTGATGTCTCTACTCCGATCCCTAAGGATCTCTGCTGTTTCTTCAGGGGTAAACTCTCCCTCTTCCCACCAGTGGTCCACTGTGCTACCTTGCATTAACAGACATCTAGTCCTATTTATGTGTGTCACATATCCTTGAAACATTGGATCCCACATGGTACTACCATCTTCATACTAGAGCTAGGTATTTCATTCATCCCGCATTGAACCCACAGTAGATGGTGGTCTAGAACTACCAGATTTACAAGATCCTTCCCTTGAAGACATAGTGGAATCTGACATCCCACCCCTAGGCACATCATCATCAAATCCCTCCCACACCCCATTGTCCTGGGTAAGTTTAGGTAAATGATCAGTGTCCTGGGTAATGCTTGGTGAGGCCTTAATATCAGAATCGTATCCCTATGACTTAGGCGTCTGGCGCCTACGTCGGCCCATCACTGCAAGTACCTTGTGGTGATCAGGGTCCTTAGGGGCCTTACGATCTCTGGGCTTGCCGTGGGCACGGCACTGCTGTAAGAAGCGGTAAGCCTCGACCTTACTCCCCTGGAGCTCAGGTCACGACTTTCGTATCCGACCTGGTGGCCAAAGTCAGGATGACGACTTCCGGTTGCACCGGAAGGGTGACAGCATCAACTGGAAAAGAAGTACCACCGGTAACTCTAAGATGGTTGCCACCACAGGAACCAGCTGGGCCAAAACACCATCGTCGTTCATGGGGCTGTGGTCATCGCAGGAACCTGTGGATCAGATGTATCCTCACCGCTCTGCTGGGCTGATGTCATCTCGTGGGCCTCCCGGCCAGAAGCAAGCACCTCTGACACCTTCGAAGATCCTCCGTGGCATCGGACGTCTTCTGCTCGGATGGGGTCACCTGCGATGACATCACAGATGGTTGGCAAAGCTCCCTCTCGCACTGGGCGGCCGTTCTCACCACTCCCGGTACTCCAGCTTCGATCTCCAGCTGTCACTCCTGTATGCCCGCAGACCTGGCAAGACCCCAGTACTGAGGGGGGAAAGGTATTACACCACACACCCACAGCAGTGGGAGCAAGCCCGGAGTGTGGTATAGCATTGCTGGGCCTGTAGAAAGAGTGGTAGCGATACTTGCAACGTCTTTAGGAGTATGCGTAGGGATAGTCGTGTCCGTGTGCCAATGTCCAAGGGGTCCAGAGAGTAGAGTCGTCGGGGTACAAAGCCATGTCCAAGGGTTCCAGAGAGCAGCATCGTTGAGAGCGTAGCAAGGTTCAAAGGGGTACAGAGAGCAGAGTAGTCCAGAACAAGCAAGGGTCAAAGCCAGGGAAATCCAAAGGTGAACACAGGAGCAGGATACAGCAGGGACACAGAGGGAGCACAGCATAGGTCAGTACACAGGGAAACAGGAACTATGCAGAGCGAGGAAGAAGTGGACAGACAGGGATTATAAAGGAAGGTGCACCAATGACAGAGAGGGGAGGAGCAGAGAGAAAAGTGGGAGAAGATAGAGATAGATCAGGGAGAAGAGAGGAGGAGACAGAAGGGGCAGTCAGGGGAGTGACCAGTAGGGATTGGGAGGAGGAGTCAGGATCGTGGCAGGGCAGAGAAGAGGAGCGTGTGAGCGTGCCCTCTGTAAGTTGAGGGTGCGCGCGCACAGGCTGCGAGAGCAAAATGGCCCGCAGGGACCGGGAGGAGCACGCAGAGGGCAGACAGAGCCCGGAGGAGGAGCGTCTGCATGTGCCCTGCGTGAGCGGAGGGGGAGCACGCACAGGCCGCGTCACCAGGTGCTCGGAGCGCCGCGGGAACCGCGCAGGAGGGAGGCAGAGGAGCGGACGGGACCGCCAGGGGTGGCAAGGTATTGGTTGCGGGCGTAGCGGGTGACTGGGAGTGGGGAGCATCATTGCAGGAGCTCGGGGACCGTGCGGGTGCGCGAGGTCTGCGGGGCATGTGCTGAGGAAATGGGAGAGAAGTAGAAGGAACGGGACAGGAGTGGGAAAGGGTAGAAGGGTTAACAGGAGATGGGACAGGGGGAGAGAAGGAAGGGGAAGGAATCCTCTGGATCATCACAGTATCCACCCCTTGAGGATCGATCTCTGAGCGATCCAACTAGGGCTTGAGGGGGAATTTCCAGTGGAAATTAAGAAGAAGTCTTGGGGCGTGAATATGGCATGCTGGAACCCAAGAACGTTCTTCCAGACCGTAACCTTTCCAGTGAACCAGGAATTGCAGATTATTCTTAGACCATCGGGAATCAATAATAGATTGGATCTCATATTCTTGTTGACCAAGAGTGGAGACAGGATTGGGTTTCCGAGAGGGAACAGGAAAGTGAGGACTGGGTATGAAGGGTTTGAGAAGGGAGGCGTGAAAGACTGAAGGAATCTTCATGGTCGGAGGCAGTTTGAGGTGGTTGGCCACAGGATTGATACTCTCCAAAATTTTGAATGGACCTAGGAATCTAGGAGATAATTTTGGTGATGGTGTTTTCAGCCTGATATTTTTTGAGGATAACCACACTTGGTCGCCGGGTTTGAAAGAGGGCCCAGGTTGACGATGACGGTCTGCTTTAGTCTTTGTTTGGCCACGGCCGATTGTAAGGTCTTGAGGATCCTTTTCTAAGATTCTTGAAGATTGACAACATGAGAGTCGGCCGCAGGAACGCCCGAAGGAGAGGGTGAGAGAGGAAGGCAACTGGGATGGAAACCGAAGTTAATAAAGAATGGGGACTCCTGAGTAGACTCGTTTCTTAGAGAATTTATGGCGAATTTGGCCCATGGCAGAAGATCCACCCAGTTGTCTTGTGAGTCCGATATGAAACATCTTAGATATTGTTCAAGGGTTTGATTCATCCTCTCTGTTTGACCACTGGTTTGAGGATGGTATCCTGAAGAAAACAAGAGAGAGATACTGAGTCTTTGGGAAAAAGCCCGCCAAAACTTCGAGATGAACTGTAATCCACGGTCAGAGACAATAGAAATGGGAACGCCGTGTAACCTGAAAATTTCTTTGGCAAAGACATCGGCCAAGGTGGCAGAGTTAGGAAGACCCTTGAGGGGAATAAAGTGTGCCTCTTTAGAGAACCTGTCTACAACGACCAGAATGGTGTTCATCCCTTTGGAAATGGGCAGCTCAACAATGAAATCCATTGAAATATGTTTCCAGGGTTGTTCCGGAATGGGAAGAGGTAAGAGAAGTCCAGAATGTTTGTGATGGATTGTCTTACTCTGGGCACATACAGGACAGGTCACCAAAAAGCCTGTTTAATGAGATCTGCTGTCCTTTTGAAGCCTGGATGACCGACTGCTCTGGAAGAATGACCCCAAAGTAAAACTTTATGGCGAAAGCGTGGAGCTGCGTAAAGGCGACCTTCTGGTACCCTGAACCTGCTGGGAATGTGAGCTTGAGCCTTGTTGATCTCATCCAACACATCGAAGTTGTTCGCAGAAATAATACATTTGGCAGGAAGAATAGGTTCCGTGGTTTCGCTAGCATCGGTTTCGGTGGCGAACTGGCGAGAGAGAGCCTCCGCTTTGACATTCTTTGTACCCGGGATATATGAGATGGTGTAGTTAAAGCGGGAAAAGAAGAGTGACCAGCGGGCCTGGTGGGATCCCAACCGACGAGCCCCCTCAATATATAACAAATTTTTGTGGTCAGTGAGAATAGCAACTGGTTCTTTGGACCCCTCCAACAGGTGTCTCCATTCTTGAAGAGCCAGTTTTATGGCCAAAAGTTCACGATTACCAACATCATAATTCCTTTCGGCAGATGAGAATTTCCGTGAAAAAAAACCCCAGGAGTGAAGTTTCTCTTGGGGAGAAATCCTCTGGGACAGGACTGCGCCGGCTCCTACGTCCGGGGCATCGACCTCCAAAGTGAAGGGGAGGGAGGTATCCGGATGACGAAGGATGGGTGCAGAAACCTCAAAAGCATGAATAGCCTCAGGAGACCAGGAAGCAATATCAGCGCCCTTTTTGGTCAACGCAGTGATGGGAAGTGCAATAGAAGAATTTTTTTTAATGAATTTCCTGTAATAGTTGGCAAAGCCAAGAAAACGCTGCACAGCCTTGAGTGAATTAGGCAGCGGCCAATCGAGAACAGCTTTCAGTTTCTCTGGATCCATGGAGAAGCCTTGGCTGGAGATGATGTAGCCTAGGAAGGCCGTAGAGGACTGATGGAACAAACACTTCTCCATTTTAGCATAAAGATGATTAGAACGGAGTCTAGAAAGCACTAGTTTGGTATGTTGAATGTGTTCCTCCTAATTTTTCGAAAAAATTAGAATGTCATCTAGGTAGACTATAACAAATGTTCCCAATACATCGCGGAAGATGTCGTTCATGAAGAGGCCCCCTGGAGACGATCGAACAGTTCTGAGATAAGCGGAAGAGGATAGCGGTTCTTCACCGTGATTTTATTGAGTATGCGTAGGGATAGTCGTGTCCGTGTGCCAATGTCCAAGGGGTCCAGAGAGTAGAGTCGTCGGGGTACAAAGCCAGGTCCAAGGGTTCCAGAGAGCAGCGTAGTCGACAGCGTAGCAAGGTTCAAAGGGGTACAGAGAGCAGAGTAGTCCAGAACAAGCAGGGGTCAAAGCCAGGGAAATCCAAAGGTGAACACAGGAGCAGGATACAGTAGGGACACAGAGGGAGCACAGCATAGTTCAGCACACAGGGAAACAGGCACTATGCAGAGCGAGGAAGAAGGGGACAGACAGGGATTATAAAGGAAGGTGCACCAATGACAGAGAGGGGAGGAGCAGAGAGAGAAGTGGGAGCGTGTGCGTGTGCCCTGCGTGAGCGGAGGGGGAGCACGCACAGGCCGCGTCACCAGGCACTCAGAGCGCCACGGGAACCGCGCTGGAGGGAGGCAGAGGAGCGGACGGGACCGCCAGGGGTGGCAAGGTATTGGTTGCGGGCGTAGCGGGTGACTGGGAGTGGGGAGCGTCATTGCAGGAGCTCGGGGACCGCGCGGGTGCGCGAGGTCTGTGGGGCATGCGCTGAGGAAGTGGGAGAGAGGTAGAAGGAACGGGACAGGAGTGGGAAAGGGTAGAAGGGTTAACAGGAGATGGGACAGGGGGAGAGAAGGAAGGGGAAGGAATCCCCTGGATCGTCACACCAGCACAGCGTCGGACACTTTGGAGAGTAGCTTCCGACAGGACGCCACACTCATTACCGTAGATGCAGGTAATGGCTTTTCAGGCAACACATTAGCAGAAGATGGCCTTGGGGTCATCAGCATGTAGCTGGCGGTAGCATGCAAGTAGCGTTCCCGCACCTGCTCCGCCAGGGATCGTGGTTCATTCTCCCAGAGCATTTCAACGGTATCTCGCACACATAGTCACAAATTGGGTCAGAATTGAGACCGCGCCGTTCCTCCTCGGCAGCCGCTTCTAAGGAACCCGCTCCCAATTCATTAATCCAGGCAACATAGTCCCGGCTGTAGCCCTTATCCAGGCAACGCCGGTCCGCGGGGCACATGTCATAAAGAGCCAACAAGCAGCCCTGATTTTCTCTGGGAGAGGCATTCTCCATGAGCTTCTGCAGCTCACAAATAAAATCATAGAAGGCCCGCATGTCCTTCTGGGTAGGCACGGGTGGTGGCGGTACTACTGGCTGAAGATGAGGTGTTCCACTACTCTTACAGGGAGACTTGACTGCCAACACCCCGCCAGGGAAGTCACAGCGTGAACATACGCATTGAAGAAAGTTCTCTCCATTAATCTGCACTAACAGGACTCCTCCTGGTAACATATACTGCGCAACGGCTTTCTCGACCATCATATTACTAGTACAGGAGAAAGCTACTGTAGAACAGGCCTGTCTCTGTCGAGTCACCACGTGCATCTGAGGGTGCGATAACAGTATCCGGCTACGTCCCTAGTGGTGTCACAGCAATCAGTTCAGTTCATTGCCTCCTCCCCATGGTGGATCCAGGTGTTCAGGCACTAAAAGATGGGCGCGCGACCTGGTCCACCTGGACCAATTTGGTTTTGTCCCGGGGAGACAAGCGTCGGACAATACAAGTAGAACCATCGACCTGATAGCCCATGCTAAACAAACAAACACCCAAGCTCTGATATTATCGTTAGATGCGGAAAAAGCATTTGATCTAATTGATTGGGACTACATGAGAGGCACACTAAAAAAAATTGGTCAGGGGCCGTTTCCTCCGATCTATTTTGCCCCTTTACACGTCTCCCACGGCCAGGGTGCTTTGCTCAGGAACAACATCAGAGGTCTTCCCAATTAAAGGAAGCACCAGACAGGGATGCGCAGTTTCCCCTCTGTTGTTCGCCCTCTCCCTCAAACCAATGGCTAGCCATATCAGAAAGAATCCCAACGTAGAGGGTATCCCTGTTCTGGGCAAACAATACAAAATAGCTTTGTTCGCGGATGACGCACTCCTGACACTGGCTAAGCCACTTCTATCACTCCCAAACCTGTTCCAGGAACTTGGGTCCTTTAGTAAAGTCTCAGGCTTTAAAATTAACGGAAATAAGTCCGAGGTACTAAACATCAATTTGCCTAAACCAACAACCAAATTAATCTCAATAAATTTTGATTTTAAGTGGTGTAATAAAGCCCTGAAGTATCTCGGCATCTTCCTGACAAACAATTATTCAACTCTATATAACGCAAATTACCCAAACCTCCTTAGGTCTCTCAAAAATGACTTAACCCGATTGTCTTCCCATAATATCTCCTGGATAGGTAGAATCAACTCAATTAAGATGAATCTCCTACCCAGAATTTTATATATGTTTCTAACCCTCCCCATTCCGGTCCTATCGTGTGAGCTCCAGGATTTGCAATCCCACATAAAATCTTTTATCTGGAACAACAAGAACCCTAGAGTAGCCAGGTCCATTCTTAGCCAGCCCAGACTAAAAGGAGGATTGGCTTTACCGTGCCTACTCTCCTATTATAAAGCAGCCCAATTTAGCCAGATACTAGTCTGGCATTCAGAAGCAGGAAATAGGAGATGGGTAGAATTGGAAGCCGATCTGCTCGCCCCTCTGGAATTAAGGTCAATACTGTGGTCCCCTGGGATCTCTCAAAAAAAGGCTGCCATTTGTTTACCCTCAATATCTCATAACCTGAAATTGTGGAATAAAAATAAAAAAATCTCTGGGCTCGGCTCTGACAGATCAGGGATGACACCACTGTTTGCTAACCCGGAGTTCTCCCCGGGTATGACAAAGTCAGTTTTTGACAAGTGGAGGTCAAGGGAGATCCACAGGATAGTGGATGTTGTGGACAGGGAGAAATCCAGGGTCCTCCCCTTCGCCGCCCTCAGGGAGCGATAAGATCTTCCAGGTGGTGAAGTTTTCAGGTATCTACAGATCCAGGGGTTTATCCAAGGGGGAGGCTTACCCCACCCCCTGACACTTTTTGAAACATTGTGTCGCAAAGCCCCACTCCAAAGAGGGTCGACATCGACTATTTACTCCTCAATCTTTCACCCTTCCCTGGAAAAAGAACTCTCTTTCATAGCACACTGGGAGAAGGATTTAGGCCAAACTCTGGAACCAGAAACATGGGGGGAAATATTTGAAGCGGCAGCCACAAGCTCTATTTGTACGCTGATTATGAAAAATGCCTATAAAGTTTTATATAGATGGTATCTAACCCTGGTAAGGCTAGCTAAGATGTATCCAGGCACGTCCTCTATGTGTCCTAAAGGCTGCAGCCAAAGCGCCCCATTCACTCATCTGTGGTGGCTGTGCCACAAGGTGTCAGTGGAGAAAGGCTCACAGACTGACTCAGAGAGTTTTAGGTTTCAATTTCCCTTTCAACCCATGGGCGTGTCTCCTAAATAAACCCCTGGAGAACCTGGATAGATACCAGAATAAACTTATTAGTCACATAATGACAGCTACGCGCTGTGCTATAGCCGAAGCGTGGATGAGTCCAAGCCTGCCGGTTCTCAGTCAGATAAGAACAAGAATTTGTTACTTTCTCAAAATGGGGAGACTTACTGTGATTCTAAGAGACTCCTGTTCAAAGTTTCAAAAGGTATGGCAACCGTGGCTGATCTATGAAACTCTTAACCCGCAGGACCACCCACCCATAGATCAGTCCAATATCCTCCAATGAGAATCCCTGCGCTATCCAGGTTACCTGATGGGTAAACCACACCCCTCCCCCCCACTGTTTTTTTCAGTGGACATGTATAATGTATTTCTATATATGCGAAGTATGATTGTCAGGATTGTCAGGAATGTTGCACTATTCATCCCCCACCTCCCTCTCACCCATTACCCCTCCTCTTTATTTCTGTACCCTTCCCCCCCTCACTCCCCCAACAAGTGTTGGAAAAAACTAATAAAAACTTGTTAAAAAAATGGGCGCGGCTCCAGCTTTTGCGGCAAGCACAATTTTGCAAAGAAAAGCTTGCATCTTGCAAAGCTTGTCACGTGGTTCTCCCGTTTTAGCCGGAACCGCTATTGTATTGCTGCAGTTCCTTTAACGGAGGTTCTGGCCCCTCGAATTTTGAGAGCCCCCCCTGGGACACTACCCACACATACTGTTGAGAACTTTTTGGTGGATAGTCATTTTGTAGTCCCCTTCAGGCAGTTCCGGCCCATTGAGACCCCAGGAGCTCCAGATAATCCCTCAGTTATCGCCTTGATACAGTGTTTTCAGGGACCTCTCAGTTTAGCATAGTGGAAGATCCTTTCTGCTGCAAAAACCCGCCTGCTTGCATCTCAGATCTCAGCAGCGTCTCCAAATGTAATCCCTTTTCCCCCACCCTAACGAGATTTGGTTCTGGTCACCGGGTGTGGTGCTGCTCACCTGTTAGACTCTCAGGATTCTGAGCTTCCGCCGATGTTAGTGGGGATAAACAGGACAGGTTTTTGGATATGATTATCATTACTCTTCGGTGCAGCACCTGCATCCAACAGGGCTTATCATGGATAGGTGCAGTCCCTGCAGGGCACCTCTTTACCCTCCCCCTGAATGACTGCATCCTCAGGCAGGAGTCAAATATAACTGGTGGTCTTTATTGACAAACACATACAGCACACATGTTCATCTTGATCTTTGTCCCTGGAGCCAACCCCAGGAGCTTGAGGCCCCGGGAGTCTCTCCTCATCTCCCACACTCCCTGGTGGAGTATGGGGTCATTGCTTCCACTCCCCTGCAGGAGGGAAGGCCTGAAACCAGGTCCCTGGCTCAGCATAGAACTCACACCCCACTCCCCCTGAGGGGAGAGGGGAGAACACTCCTCTCTCTTTAGAAGAGAGAGAGACAGAACACTGAATTTAAGCTGCAGACCCTTTTTGTTACCACGGGAGGGTCCCAGGTCCCTTTAGTCACTCTAGGGAGCTGTTTACTGAAGGCATACATTAACCCTAACACTGCCTGCGCTGGTACCAGGACTTATGTGTTAAGCAGGGAAATTAGTAGCCCAGGGGGTACCAGGCTACTTAGGGATGGTTTTAACAATGTATAAAAATTGTGGCAAAATGTTCATCTTAATTACATTAATATGAACTATATATGAAATACTTAATTTTTCCCATTCCGTCGGGTCTTTCTTAATTGCATTAACTAGTTTAGGGAAATTTTGCTGAAAAAAATCAGCTGTTTTAGTAGAGATGTACAGTAGACCCCCAAAGATTTAACCACCAACTCATATAATCTCCTTAAGTGAATTCATGTGTCACGAGGGAGCGATATGTTCAACGTTTTCGACTTCGCCAGGTTAATTTTGAAGTTGGAGATTTTACTGAATGAACGGGTCTCTCTCATGACATTTGACACAGATATATAACACCTGGTAAGATGTATGGAGCTGTTACACATAGACTGCCCCCTGCCAGCAGTAGGAAACTACAACTCCCAGCATTGTCCCGGCTCCCCTCCCCCCCCCTGTCGTTGGCCCTGAGTCTTAGTAGAATTGGCTTCAGCCTGTTAGATTTTCAAATACGAGTTTATAGATCAACCTATAGATTTCACACCTCAAAGGATCTTTCCCCTCATGTATAACCACTATGCTACTGTAGCTTTAGACACCTTCTGGGGTATTTGTTGGTCTTCTATGAATCAATTGTAGAGGTTTAATAGGTGGCTAGCCAATTGGTTAATGTATTTTTTGTAGTATTTGAAAGACCATCAGGGGTTGGGGCCTTTGCTGATTTTAATAATGTAATAACCTCCCTTAATTCTAAATTGGAATTTAGGCTTAGAAGGTCTTCTTTATGTAGCCAGGTCCCCCAGGTTTGCCCTCACCTCCGCTGCAGGGGGAGAGTCAGGGAAGGTTGCGGAGTTTGCAGGGAGCGCTCCGGTGCAGGGTGCAGGGAGCGCTCGGCGGACCGAGTGCTCAGGGTGCTGCCATTTTGGTTCTCGCGCATGCGCAGTGAGTCCAGTAGGCGACGGCGCTGGAAGAGAGTTCGCGCATGCTCAGGAAGTGGCTGCGGTAGCGCGCAAAGCCCAGACCAATAGGAGGAGAGCTAGAGCGGGGGACTACATGTCCCATGAGCACCCGCAAGATCAGGTGATGCTAGGGAGCCAATAGGGCGACAGGGACTCTGCAGGAAGGAGATAGGAGGTTGCGCAGGGGAGCACGTTGCTCAGAGAAGACCAGGAACAAGAAGAGGTAGGAGCTATATGTGTAGAGAGGCAAGTAGCCTCTACACTAGGCCAGAATAACCCCAAGGCCCCAGATAGACCCCTGAGTCACAGTCAGCTTGTGGTTGCTGCAGGGACAGGCCCTAGAAAAGGAACCTGCCCCATTAGTGTGCAAAGTCAGGGACACAGAGGTCGCTGCAGTTTGTCATCAGAGGTTTAGGACCAAACCTCTCCAGAGACATTAATATCTACCCGGGTGGGATCGCCCCAGAGGATCCTCGTGGAAACATCGCGTCTGCGGATCCTTTGCAAAGATTATTCTGCTGGTCCGAGTGCAGAAGTGCTTGGCAGGTAACTTTACACCAAAGTGCACCAACTGTAACACTCTCACTTTAAGGGCCGCGCCATACACTTGGGGTTGTGTGTGTGGGACATTGGACACGGTGTGGGAGAATACGGTGGAGGGACACATCCTGCGAGACGCTTTGGCTAGTTGTGTCTCTAGGGCAAGGAGTATTATGAAGGTTATGCATATATGTTGTTGATCACTATAAGTAAAGTAATCTGTTATTTTATGCACTACATGTTTGTCATATTATATTGGTGTCCTGCGAGGAACAACTCCCGCTCTGCTGGGAGCCATTGCAGGTGGTGGCGCTGCATCTGGTAAGACACAATACATATATATATACCGCCCCAGGCTCTCCGTGGCAGAGGCTCGGGTCCTGCGTGCCAACAGGTTATACAGCATTAGTAGTCTTCCTGTATTCTAGGGGAAACAGGGCTACATTTATTAAACTTTGGAAGGTTGCACTTCTCTAGATATTTACCCATCTTTTAAACCCTGTAAGAAAAAAAGCTGTATTGTTAGCTCCAGGATATGCAGTAAGGAGAACAAGCTTCTCAATATAATAGTCTTAGATAAGGGTGTGTATATAATCAGGATAAGGTAAGGACAACTTGTGTATCTGCAGCTATGGAGGGTTTAACGAATATAGAATACTGAAGTTACAGCCCTACCCAGCGAGCATGTGAAGGCGGTGACTTACCCTCCCATACCGGCCAGGGTCACTGGTCCGAACAGTAGTTGCAGTAACCAGTGGAGAGCTTATGTTGGCCAGTATCATGCACCGCTTCTCCGCTTATTCAGCTGTATGGTAGCCCATGAGTCCTGTGTGCGTGCCTTCCAATCACATAGAAGCAGCAAAAAAAACTATACTTAGTTTGTTTGACCCCTTTCTCTAAATTATGTAGCTCAGAGTAGTAATTGAAGAATTCCTTTACTGTAGACTTGGTGATATACATCACATCCCATTTTTTTTGTCTTAACAGCCGAAATGGAAGATTTGGCTTTCAGGCCCTTGAGTTTATTGGTCAGCACTCTATCTGCTTTACTAACCTTGTCGTAATACAGTAAAGTTGATTTGTACATTTTAGGGCTTGTTCTATGTCTTCTAATATCTCATATAGGTCCTTATGTAAGGATGTTAGTTTCTTGTCGACCTTCTAACAGGGAAGGTTAAGAGAGTTTTATTAATCAATCTCATTTGCTGTTTGCCCATAGATGTTCTGCCAGCTGAAGTATCAAGGCGGGGATTCAAAGTCTGGTTCCCCTGCTTACTACTAGGGGTGGGGGGTAAATCGGTTTACCTTGAAGAATCCTCTAATAACTAGAGCCCCACCTCCCCCCTAATACATATAAAAAGACCCCCACTCTCCACAATACATATAAAAAAAACCCCAATACATATAAAAAGACCCCCACCCCGTAATACATATAAAAGGCCCCCCCAATACATATAAAAAAAGACCCCCACTCCCCGCAATACATATAAAAAGGTCCCGCCAATACATATAGAAAAGACCCCCACTCCCCCCCAATATATATAAAAAAGTAGACTTACTTTGGGGATGGTCAGGCTGGGCCCGGTGGCTGCGGGAGTCCGGCGACCAGCGCTGCAAGTTGGGGACGACCTGGTCAGGCCAGGACCAGCTTTCAGTCGCGGCCGGGCCCCGGCTCTCCATCAGCTGCAGGTCTCCTCACTCTGGTTCCCCCGCTTACTACTAGGGGTGGGGGGTAAATCGTTTTACCTTGAAGAAACCTCTTATAACTAGACCCCCACCTCCCCCCAATACATATAAAAAGACCCCCACTCCCCACAATACATATAAAAAGACCCCACTCCTTCCCCAATACATATAAAAAGACCCCCACTCCTCCCCCAATACATATAAAAAGACCTCCACTCCTCCCCCAATACATATAAAATGACCCCCACTCCTAACCCCAATACATATAAAAAGACCCCCACTCCTCCCCCAATACATATAAAAAGACCCCCACTCCTCCCCCAATACATATAAAAGATCCCCACTCCCCCAATACATATAAAAAGACCCCCACTCCTCCCCCAATACATATAAAAAGATCCCCACTCCCCCAATACATATAAAAAGACCCCCACTCCTCCACCAATACATATAAAAAGATCCCCACTCCCCCAATACATATAAAAAGACCCCCACTCCTCCCCAATACATATAAAAAGACCCCCACTCCTCCCCCAATACATATAAAAAGACCCCCACTCCTCCCCCAATACATATAAAATGACCCCCACTCCTCCCCCAATACATATAAAAAGACCCCCACTCCTCCCCCAATACATATAAAAAGAACCCCACTCCCCCAATACATATAAAAAGAACCCCACTCCTCCCCCAATACATATAAAAAGAACCCCCACTCCCCCAATACATATAAAAAGACCCCCACTCCTCCCCCAATACATATAAAATGACCCCCACTCCTGCCCCAATACATATAAAAAGAACCCCACTCCTCCCCCAATACATATAAAAAGACCCCCACTTCCCCAATACATATAAAAAGACCCCCACTCCTCCCCCAATACATATAAAAAGATCCCCACTCCCCCAATACATATAAAAAGACCCCCACTCCTCCCCCAATACATATAAAAAGACCCCCACTCCTCCCCCAATACATATAAAAAGACCCCCACTCCTCCCCAATACATATAAAATGACCCCCACTCCTCCCCCAATACATATAAAATGACCCCCACTCCTGCCCCAATACATATAAAAAGAACCCCACTCCTCCCCCAAAACATATAAAAAGACCCTCACTCCCCCAATACATATAAAAAGACCCCCACTCCTCCCCCAATACATATAAAAAGATCCCCACTCCCCCAATACATATAAAAAGACCCCCACTCCTCCCCCAATACATATAAAAAGACCCCCACTCCTCCCCCAATACATATAAAAAGACCCCCACTCCTCCCCAATACATATAAAATGACCCCCACTCCTCCCCCAATACATATAAAAAGACCCCCACTCCTCCCCCAATACATATAAAAAGAACCCCACTCCCCCAATACATATAAAAAGAACCCCACTCCCCCAATACATATAAAAAGAACCCCACTCCTCCCCCAATACATATAAAAAGAACCCCACTCCCCCAGTACATATAAAAAGAACCCCACTCCTCCCCCAATACATATAAAAAGACCCCCACTTCCCCAATACATATAAAAAGAACCCCACTCCTCCCCCAATAAATATAAAAAGAACCCCACTCCTCCCCCAATACATATAAAAAGACCCCCACTCCTCCCCCAATACATATAAAAAGAACCCCACTCCTCCCCCAATACATATAAAAAGACCCCCACTCCCCCAATACATATAAAAAGAACCCCACTCCACCCCCAATACATATAAAAAGACCCCCACTCCTCCCCCAATACATATAAAAAGACCCCCACTCCTCCCCCAATACATATAAAAGATCCCCACTCCCCCAATACATATAAAAAGACCCCCACTCCTCCCCCAATACATATAAAAAGATCCCCACTCCCCCAATACATATAAAAAGACCCCCACTCCTCCACCAATACATATAAAAAGATCCCCACTCCTCCCCTAATACATATAAAAAGACCCCCACTCCCCCAATACATATAAAAAGAACCCCACTCCTCCCCCAATACATATAAAAGACCCCTACTCCCCCAATACATATAAAAAGACCCCCACTCCTCCCCCAATACATATAAAAAGAACCCCCACTCCCCCAATACATATAAAAAGAACCCCACTCCTCCCCCAATACATATAAAAAGACCCCCACTCCTCCAATACATATAAAAAGAACCCCACTCCTCCCCCAATACATATAAAAAGACCCCCACTCCCCCAATACATATAAAAGACCCCCACTCCTCCCCCAATACATATAAAAAGAACCCCCACTCCCCCAATACATATAAAAAGAACCCCACTCCTCCCCCAATACATATAAAAGACCCCCACTCCCCCAATACATATAAAAAGAACCCCACTCCTCCCCCAATACATATAAAAAGACCCCCACTCCCCCAATACATATAAAAAGACCCCCACTCCCCCAATACATATAAACTGACCCCCACTCCTCCCCCAATACATATAAAAAGAACCCCACTCCTCCCCCAATACATATAAAAAGACCCCCACTCCCCCAATACATATAAAAAGAACCCCACTCCTCCCCCAATACATATAAAAAGACCCCCACTCCCCCAATACATATAAAAAGAACCCCACTCCTCCCCCAATACATATAAAAAGAACCCCCACTCCTCCCCCAATACATATAAAAAGACCCCCACTCCTCCCCCAATACATATAAAAAGACCCCCACTCCTCCCCCAATACATATAAAAGATCCCCACTCCCCCAATACATATAAAAAGACCCCCACTCCTCCCCCAATACATATAAAAAGATCCCCACTCCCCCAATACATATAAAAAGACCCCCACTCCTCCACCAATACATATAAAAAGATCCCCACTCCTCCCCCAATACATATAAAAAGACCCCCACTCCCCCAATACATATAAAAAGAACCCCACTCCTCCCCCAATACATATAAAAAGACCCCCACTCCCCCAATACATATAAAAAGAACCCCACTCCTCCCCCAATACATATAAAAAGACCCCCACTCCCCCAATACATATAAAAAGACCCCCACTCCTCCCCCAATACATATAAAATGACCCCCACTCCTCCCCCAATACATATAAAAAGAACCCCACTCCCCCAATACATATAAAAAGAACCCCACTCCCCACAATACATATAAAAAGACCCCCACTCCTTCCCCAATACATATAAAAAGACCCCCACTCCTCCCCCAATACATATAAAAAGAACCCCACTCCTCCCCCAATACATATAAAAAGACCCCCACTCCTCCCCCAATACATATAAAAAGACCTCCACTCCTTCCCCAATACATATAAAAAGACTCCCACTCCTCCCCCAATACATATAAAAAGACCCCCACTCCTTCCCCAATACATATAAAAAGAACCCCACTCCTCCCCCAATACATATAAAAAGACCCCCACTCCTCCCACAATACATATAAAAAGACCTCCACTCCTTCCCCAATACATATAAAAAGACCCCCACTCCTCCCCCAATACATATAAAAAGAACCCCACTCCTCCCCCAATACATATAAAAAGACCCCCACTCCTCCCCCAATACATATAAAAAGACCCCCACTCCTCCCCCAATACATATAAAAAGAACCCCACTCCTCCCCCAATACATATAAAAAGAACCCCACTCCCCCAATACATATAAAAAGAACCCCACTCCTCCCCCAATACATATAAAAAGACCCCCACTCCCCCAATACATATAAAAAGACCCCCACTCCTCCCCCAATACATATAAAAAGAACCCCCACTCCCCCAATACATATAAAAAGACCCCCACTCCTCCCCCAATACATATAAAATGACCCCCACTCCTCCCCCAATACATATAAAAAGAACCCCACTCCTCCCCCAATACATATAAAAAGACCCCGACTCCCCCAATACATATAAAAAGACCCCCGCTCCCCCAATACATATAAAAAGACCCCCACTCCTCCCCCAATACATATAAAAAGACCCCCACTTCCCCAATACATATAAAAAGAACCCCACTCCTCCCCCAATACATATAAAAAGACCCCCACTCCCCCAATACATATAAAAAGAACCCCACTCCTCCCCCAATACATATAAAAAGACCCCCACTCCCCCAATACATATAAAAAGACCCCCACTCCTCCCCCAATAAATATAAAAAGAACCCCACTCCTCCCCCAATACATATAAAAAGACCCCCACTCCTCCCCCAATACATATAAAAAGAACCCCACTCCTCCCCCAATACATATAAAAAGACCCCCACTCCCCCAATACATATAAAAAGAACCCCACTCCACCCCCAATACATATAAAAAGACCCAACTCCTCCCCCAATACATATAAAAAGACCCCCACTCCTCCCCCAATACATATAAAAGATCCCCACTCCCCCAATACATATAAAAAGACCCCCACTCCTCCCCCAATACATATAAAAAGATCCCCACTCCCCCAATACATATAAAAAGACCCCCACTCCTCCACCAATACATATAAAAAGATCCCCACTCCTCCCCTAATACATATAAAAAGACCCCCACTCCCCCAATACATATAAAAAGAACCCCACTCCTCCCCCAATACATATAAAAGACCCCTACTCCCCCAATACATATAAAAAGACCCCACTCCTCCCCCAATACATATAAAAAGAACCCCCACTCCCCCAATACATATAAAAAGAACCCCACTCCTCCCCCAATACATATAAAAAGACCCCCACTCCTCCAAAATATATAAAAAGAACCCCACTCCTCCCCCAATACATATAAAAAGACCCCCACTCCCCCAATACATATAAAAGACCCCCACTCCTCCCCCAATACATATAAAAAGAACCCCCACTCCCCCAATACATATAAAAAGAACCCCACTCCTCCCCCAATACATATAAAAAGACCCCCACTCCCCCAATACATATAAAAAGAACCCCACTCCTCCCCCAATACATATAAAAAGACCCCCACTCCCCCAATACATATAAACTGACCCCCACTCCTCCCCCAATACATATAAAAAGAACCCCACTCCTCCCCCAATACATATAAAAAGACCCCCACTCCCCCAATACATATAAAAAGAACCCCACTCCTCCCCCAATACATATAAAAAGAACCCCCACTCCTCCCCCAATACATATAAAAAGACCCCCACTCCTCCCCCAATACATATAAAAAGACCCCCACTCCTCCCCCAATACATATAAAAGATCCCCACTCCCCCAATACATATAAAAAGACCCCCACTCCTCCCCCAATACATATAAAAAGACCCCCACTCCCCCAATACATATAAAAAGAACCCCACTCCTCCCCCAATACATATAAAAAGACCCCCACTCCCCCAATACATATAAAAAGACCCCCACTCCTCCCCCAATACATATAAAATGACCCCCACTCCTCCCCCAATACATATAAAAAGAACCCCACTCCCCCAATACATATAAAAAGAACCCCACTCCCCACAATACATATAAAAAGACCCCCACTCCTTCCCCAATACATATAAAAAGACCCCCACTCCTCCCCCAATACATATAAAAAGAACCCCACTCCTCCCCCAATACATATAAAAAGACCCCCACTCCTCCCCCAATACATATAAAAAGACCTCCACTCCTTCCCCAATACATATAAAAAGACTCCCACTCCTCCCCCAATACATATAAAAAGACCCCCACTCCTTCCCCAATACATATAAAAAGAACCCCACTCCTCCCCCAATACATATAAAAAGACCCCCACTCCTCCCACAATACATATAAAAAGACCTCCACTCCTTCCCCAATACATATAAAAAGACCCCCACTCCTCCCCCAATACATATAAAAAGAACCCCACTCCTCCCCCAATACATATAAAAAGACCCCCACTCCTCCCCCAATACATATAAAAAGACCCCCACTCCTCCCCCAATACATATAAAAAGAACCCCACTCCTCCCCCAATACATATAAAAAGAACCCCACTCCCCCAATACATATAAAAAGAACCCCACTCCTCCCCCAATACATATAAAAAGACCCCCACTCCCCCAATACATATAAAAAGACCCCCACTCCTCCCCCAATACATATAAAATGACCCCCACTCCTCCCCCAATACATATAAAAAGAACCCCACTCCCCCAATACATATAAAAAGAACCCCACTCCCCACAATACATATAAAAAGACCCCCACTCCTTCCCCAATACATATAAAAAGAACCCCACTCCTCCCCCAATACATATAAAAAGACCCCCACTCCTCCCCCAATACATATAAAAAGATCCCCACTCCCCCAATACATATAAAAAGACCCCCACTCCTCCACCAATACATATAAAAAGATCCCCACTCCTCCCCTAATACATATAAAAAGACCCCCACTCCCCCAATACATATAAAAAGAACCCCACTCCTCCCCCAATACATATAAAAGACCCCTACTCCCCCAATACATATAAAAAGACCCCACTCCTCCCCCAATACATATAAAAAGAACCCCACTCCCCCAATACATATAAAAAGAACCCCACTCCTCCCCCAATACATATAAAAAGACCCCCACTCCTCCAAAATATATAAAAAGAACCCCACTCCTCCCCCAATACATATAAAAAGACCCCCACTCCCCCAATACATATAAAAGACCCCCACTCCTCCCCCAATACATATAAAAAGAACCCCCACTCCCCCAATACATATAAAAAGAACCCCACTCCTCCCCCAATACATATAAAAAGACCCCCACTCCCCCAATACATATAAAAAGAACCCCACTCCTCCCCCAATACATATAAAAAGACCCCCACTCCCCCAATACATATAAACTGACCCCCACTCCTCCCCCAATACATATAAAAAGAACCCCACTCCTCCCCCAATACATATAAAAAGACCCCCACTCCCCCAATACATATAAAAAGAACCCCACTCCTCCCCCAATACATATAAAAAGAACCCCCACTCCTCCCCCAATACATATAAAAAGACCCCCACTCCTCCCCCAATACATATAAAAAGACCCCCACTCCTCCCCCAATACATATAAAAGATCCCCACTCCCCCAATACATATAAAAAGACCCCCACTCCTCCCCCAATACATATAAAAAGACCCCCACTCCCCCAATACATATAAAAAGAACCCCACTCCTCCCCCAATACATATAAAAAGACCCCCACTCCCCCAATACATATAAAAAGACCCCCACTCCTCCCCCAATACATATAAAATGACCCCCACTCCTCCCCCAATACATATAAAAAGAACCCCACTCCCCCAATACATATAAAAAGAACCCCACTCCCCACAATACATATAAAAAGACCCCCACTCCTTCCCCAATACATATAAAAAGACCCCCACTCCTCCCCCAATACATATAAAAAGAACCCCACTCCTCCCCCAATACATATAAAAAGACCCCCACTCCTCCCCCAATACATATAAAAAGACCTCCACTCCTTCCCCAATACATATAAAAAGACTCCCACTCCTCCCCCAATACATATAAAAAGACCCCCACTCCTTCCCCAATACATATAAAAAGAACCCCACTCCTCCCCCAATACATATAAAAAGACCCCCACTCCTCCCACAATACATATAAAAAGACCTCCACTCCTTCCCCAATACATATAAAAAGACCCCCACTCCTCCCCCAATACATATAAAAAGAACCCCACTCCTCCCCCAATACATATAAAAAGACCCCCACTCCTCCCCCAATACATATAAAAAGACCCCCACTCCTCCCCCAATACATATAAAAAGAACCCCACTCCTCCCCCAATACATATAAAAAGAACCCCACTCCCCCAATACATATAAAAAGAACCCCACTCCTCCCCCAATACATATAAAAAGACCCCCACTCCCCCAATACATATAAAAAGACCCCCACTCCTCCCCCAATACATATAAAATGACCCCCACTCCTCCCCCAATACATATAAAAAGAACCCCACTCCCCCAATACATATAAAAAGAACCCCACTCCCCACAATACATATAAAAAGACCCCCACTCCTTCCCCAATACATATAAAAAGAACCCCACTCCTCCCCCAATACATATAAAAAGACCCCCACTCCTCCCCCAATACATATAAAAAGAACCCCACTCCTCCCCCAATACATATAAAAAGACCTCCACTCCTTCCCCAATACATATAAAAAGACCCCCACTCCTCCCCCAATACATATAAAAAGACCCCCACTTCCCCAATACATATAAAAAGAACCCCACTCCTCCCCCAATACATATAAAAAGACCCCCACTCCCCCAATACATATAAAAAGAACCCCACTCCTCCCCCAATACATATAAAAAGACCCCCACTCCCCCAATACATATAAAAAGACCCCCACTCCTCCCCCAATACATATAAAATGACCCCCACTCCTCCCCCAATACATATAAAAAGAACCCCACTCCCCCAATACATATAAAAAGAACCCCACTCCCCACAATACATATAAAAAGACCCCCACTCCTTCCCCAATACATATAAAAAGACCCCCACTCCTCCCCCAATACATATAAAAAGAACCCCACTCCTCCCCCAATACATATAAAAAGACCCCCACTCCTCCCCCAATACATATAAAAAGAACCCCACTCCTCCCCCAATACATATAAAAAGACCTCCACTCCTTCCCCAATACATATAAAAAGACTCCCACTCCTCCCCCAATACATATAAAAAGACCCCCACTCCTTCCCCAATACATATAAAAAGACCCCCACTCCCCCAATACATATAAAAAGAACCCCACTCCTCCCCCAATACATATAAAAAGACCCCCACTCCCCCAATACATATAAAAAGAACCCACTCCTCCCCCAATACATATAAAAAGACCCCCACTCCCCCAATACATATAAAAAGACCCCCACTCCTCCCCCAATACATATAAAATGACCCCCACTCCTCCCCCAATACATATAAAAAGAACCCCACTCCCCCAATACATATAAAAAGAACCCCACTCCCCACAATACATATAAAAAGACCCCCACTCCTTCCCCAATACATATAAAAAGACCCCCACTCCTCCCCCAATACATATAAAAAGAACCCCACTCCTCCCCCAATACATATAAAAAGACCCCCACTCCTCCCCCAATACATATAAAAAGAACCCCACTCCTCCCCCAATACATATAAAAAGACCTCCACTCCTTCCCCAATACATATAAAAAGACTCCCACTCCTCCCCCAATACATATAAAAAGACCCCCACTCCTTCCCCAATACATATAAAAAGAACCCCACTCCTCCCCCAATACATATAAAAAGACCCCCACTCCTCCCACAATACATATAAAAAGACCTCCACTTCTTCCCCAATACATATAAAAAGACCCCCACTCCTCCCCCAATACATATAAAAAGAACCCCACTCCTCCCCCAATACATATAAAAAGACCCCCACTCCTCCCCCAATACATATAAAAAGACCCCCACTCCTCCCCCAATACATATAAAAAGAACCCCACTCCTCCCCCAATACATATAAAAAGAACCCCACTCCCCCAATACATATAAAAAGAACCCCACTCCTCCCCCAATACATATAAAAAGACCCCCACTCCCCCAATACATATAAAAAGACCCCCACTCCTCCCCCAATACATATAAAAAGACCCCCACTTCCAGCAATACATATAAAAAGATCCCCCCAATAAATATACAAAAAGACCCCTACTCCCCCCCCAATACATATAAAAAGACCCCCCCCCCCCATACATATAAATAAAGTAGACTTACTTTGGGGATTGTCAGGCCGGGCCTGGTGGCTGCGGGCATTCGGCGACCAGCGCTGCAAGTTGGGGTTGACCCCTGGTCAGGCCAGGCCCGGCTGCCGGTCCCGGGCCCCAGCTCTCCATCAGCTGCAGGCCTCCTCACGCTGCGTCCCACTCCCTCTTTTCCTCACTCACTCCCTCTGTCACCCCCTCACCCCCACCTTCCATCAATTACCCCACTCTCACTCAATCCCCCACCACCAAATACATACCAACCCCCCCATTCCATATTAAAAAGACCCCCACTCCCCCATTCCATATTAAATAGACCCCGACACCCCCAATACATATTAAAAAGACCCCCACCCCCCCCAATACATATAAAAAGACCACCATCTCCCCCCCCCCAATACATATATTAATAAGTAGACTTACCTTGGAGATGGTCAGGCCAGGCCCGGTGGCAGCGGGAGTCCGGCGACCAGCACTGAAAGTTGGAGCCGCCCTCTCCATCAGCTGCGAGTTGGGGCCCCCGGCTCTCCATCAGCTGCAGGCCTCCTCACTCAAAGTCAACGCGCACCGGAAGCTGAGACCCAGCTTACTTCCGGTGCACTGACGTCAGAGGGGCCCGTCGTGCGCCGCCAAAGGTTGGAAGCTCGGTGGGAGACACATAGAGAGGAAGAGGTCTATATCTGATGGAGAGCCAGGGCCTGGCCCCGACCGGCAGCCAGGCTTGGCCAGAGGTTGGGGCCAACTTGCAGTGCCGGCCGCCGAGCCCCCTCCATTCCCCAGGCCCGGGACACTTGTCCCTTCTGTCCCCCCAGTCGGCGGCCCTTTGCAGGAGTCCCAGAGGGATCAGCTCTCAGTTCTTGATTAGCATTTTACTCCAGAGCATTGGCGTGATTAAACTCTATTTTCTTCCTCTCCTTCTGTCAAGCTGTAATCACATTAATACCTGAAGCATCAGATTGATTACAATATTTAATATTCCCTGCTCAGACAAATACCGCCTTCACCTTGGCGTGATGAACCATCCATATTGTCCTAGCCAGGAGTATACATCCCTTCTGGATGTCTCTTTCAAGCTGTCTCTTCCTCTGACTGTCTCTTAGGCTCTCGCTCTCTCTCTCTGAGAGCCTTGCTTTCTTCCACACTGCCTCTCTTGCTGTCTCTTGGGACTGCTCTCTTGCTCAGGCAGTCCCTCTTTCTCTGCACTGTCTCTCTCTCACTCTTTCTCAGCCTCAATGCTGTCAGATTCAGGGTGATGGGCTGGATAATCCCCGTTATCACTTCCTCTGGGTCACTTGGGATGACAGGCTGTAATGGGAAGCACTTTCTGTCCCCCGCCCCGGTACAACCCCTCTCACTAATTCACTTAATCTTCTCTGTGCGGTCTCCTGTGACAACGGACTGTAATGGGAAACTCTCTCAGCACCTCACTTTGTACAACCCCCCTCACTAACCCCCGTTGAGCCCTGTAACAGGGACTTATTCCTGTTAAGAAACTTGCCTCTAATCCAGCAGTGTGATGGTTAATTGCACACCAGCAAGCAATCAACCAGCTCCACCTGTCTAATTAGAACTATAGAAAAAACCTGTTCCCAGAAAGAGGAAGAGGAATTCCTGAGTTCACAATTGGAGCTGACCCAGGAAGGACAGACCAGAGAGAGTTCCCTAGTCCACAACTGGGCTGACCTGGGGAAGAAACAGATGTCTTGATCTGCAAAGAGACTGAAGGCTGACAGCAATACAAAGGGGACAATATTTTAAACCTGGATCCTGATATTGCTATAGCACACAAGGGTGCGGACCCAGGAGAGCAGATAGGCCTTCCCCTACAGCTACAAGATACAGATAAGACGTTGGCACTGTTATATATCTGTACTGTATATATATATATATATATAACTGTATATATAGAGAAAAGT
This sequence comes from Ascaphus truei, assembly GCF_040206685.1. Taxonomy (NCBI): domain Eukaryota; kingdom Metazoa; phylum Chordata; class Amphibia; order Anura; family Ascaphidae; genus Ascaphus; species Ascaphus truei. The sequence goes on from NC_134484.1 coordinate 251,461,204, forward strand.
AATCCACTCCAGCAGGAGCAGACACAAGACAGCACTCAAAAGTAAGTAAGAAATCTTGTATTCAAAAATAAACATAGCACAAACATGACCAACGTTTTCGGTCCTCAGGGTGGTGCTTGAGTGGATTACTTTTCTCATACTATTGGTATAGGACATGCACCGCAAACTGTTTATGGTATTGGGAGTGCCGGCTGCCCCATTTGTTATATATACATATATACACAGTCATGTGAAAAAGAAAGTACACCCTCTTTGAATTCCATGGTTTTACATATCAGGACATAATAACAATCACCTGTTCCTTATGTAGCGGTCATGTAAAATGGCTACAGTCATCTCTCCTGCTGACAGTAAGGCCTGGTAAGTTGTGGGCATGCCAGCAGTAATTATGGAGGTTTGCCCTCACACCCTGGTGGGGTGCCCTGTGTATGGATGGGAGTGGTCACATGCTCTGACTCCATGGTTAGTGATGTCAGAGGTGTGTCAGCTTCCAGAGTGTACATAAGGCACAGCACTGTGTCTAAGAGTTAGTCCTGCGAGAGTTCTAGTAGTAGTCCTGCGAGAGTTCTGGGTAGTTCTGCCAGAGTTCTATCTGAGTCCAGTTCTATTCAGTCATGAGTTAAGTACAAGTTCTAGCAGATGGTTATGTTATAGTAACTGAAGAGGAGACTGTGTCCAGGGACCTGGCACAGGGCAGAGATCCCTGCGGGGATAGGGAATCCCTATCTAAGGAGAAATACACCTTTTAAAGGGAGGCACTGACTGAACATGAGTGGCTAGAAATCTACTGCGAGGGGCAGCTAGCCCACTCAGGAAATAAAGATGTTCTCAATCACAAACCCTCTCGTGTACATGTGTGGAGTGAATGTACAGAGAGGAGCACCACAGAGGAGTTCCTCAACATGACCATCCCCATGCGGACGCAGGGACCCTGATGTCCTAGGAGGCGCTGCACTGGAACTAGGTGAGACTCAGCACACTACCTCAGCTGCCTGTCTGGACGGGTCCTCCCCACACACCATCATGCGGGAGACTCAGGAGTCCTGTTGCCAACAGGTGCACCACCAGACACTACCACACTGTAATGGGGACCGGTTAGACCACAGGGGCCAATGTGAGATTGGGTGGGTCAGGCCGGTTCAGAAATACCGTTACATTTGGAGGCGAGCTGCTGAGATCAGATCTGTCAACAGGACAGGCTCTAGCTAGGCACACTGGGAAACAGGGAGAGCGTCTGCTGCCACTCTGTGCTGCGTAGGGACGGACCTAGGGGTGGTCAGGGGCTGACAGGGTATTGTCAGTTCGCAGGGACGACCTAGGGGCCTGAAAGGAGTGAGGGGTCTGGAGCCGGGCTATAGCTGACCGAGTCACCTTGAGGTAGTGCTAGTTGGTAGGACGCCAGAAGGGATAGCCTGTTAACGTGGTCAGGAATCCTGGAGAGGGTCTGCGCTAGGCTGACCAAGAGAGGTAGACGCCCCAAGTACTGCATGGCAGAGCCAGAGTACTCTAGCCCATTCCAGACACTTACCATAGGGAGCACAGACTGGGAGGAAGGAGTCACAGCAGACACTGAGAGAGTGAGCCTAGCCTGAGGTAGTGCAACATGAGTCCAGCCTAGATCAGGTACACATGTGGTGGTGCATCTGAGCAATCTTTATTGTACTGGTGTGGAGGCTGCCCCGCAGAGCGGAGCCCCATGTACGATAATTGGTACGAGAGTGTGACAACCCAAAGAATGGAGGATCCGCGTGGTGCGGAGAACCCAAAATGGCGACCAGAGGCTGATGGGGAAGGCACCCGTGGCGTGCGCCCCACTGAAGAGCAAACTGTCGCTGAGCTGTCCTTAACTAATCTGCTCTGGAGTGGAGCGAAGGCTGTGGCTGCCCCGTTTTTGTCCTGTCTGGGACACCGAGGGGCCACCCTTGAAGAGTGTGAGGACATTGTGATAACTGGGGGGGAACCCCGCGAGGAGAGCAAACAAACTGACATTTCGGGCTTAAAAGCCACCCAAAATGGCGGTTCCCGCTTGCTAGGGAGACCGCGTGGGCCAGTCGCAGAGGAAATGGCGGATTCAGAATTTGCAAAAAGCTGGCCGGGAATGGCGCGAACAGCAGAGCCCCGCCCTGATGGGGGGTATGGCGCGAAAGCTATGGCTGCGCCTTCATGGACAGTGACTCACTCGGCCCCTGTGCTGAGTCAACCGCTTAGTCTATGGGACCCTCCCCTGATTTCCACCAGGGGGAGTGACTTTCAATTATGGCCTGTGGGAATGCACCCACTGGGCCCAGGGACTGATATCCAGACGGCGCCACTACAAGAAGTAGTTCCGGCCGCGGAGGTAACGTGCAAAAAGGAGGGATATTTTGCACGAAAAGCAGCAGCTAGGAGAAGGCGGGAACTAGCCGCAGCCCAAGAATCCCACTCTGATGAGGAAATTGGCGCGAAAACGCAGACCGCGCCCACCAGGACTGAGAAAGGCGCGGCCTTAATTAAGGGGCATGCTATTCCCCTGTGGGATCCGCCCATAATTGCAACCCCTGGGGGCGGGTTCCAGCTATGTCAGCGAAAGGAGGAGCCGAAGCAGGAAGTGGCTGGCCCAGAAGCTTCTACTGGTCAGTTGCGAGGAACCACTGACCTGGAGAGACCCATACTGAAAGTGGTCCCTACTAAAAGAATGGCCTGCCCTCCCACTGTGGGAACTATGGTCTCCACACAGCCCTACTCGGTACCCGGCGGGGTACTGGTGGTCAGGGTGGCTAACACCGAGACGGTGGTCGGGCTCTGCCTACAATGCGGGCTGCCCGGAGGCACTGTCAACACGGCGGCACGTTGCCCACATTGCGGGACATTATATTTGTGGCCCATGCCCACATTTATACCTATCCAACCTGCTGACCCCCCGGGGGATATGGCTAAGCGCTCCGCCGAGTCCCCTGGCGCACTGTGAACCAGCCGTGCGAGTCCCGGAGAAAGGGGACTGGAGTCGACCAAGTCGGCTGGGTCAGTAGCGACCGAGGCGGTCGGGTCACTCCCCGACCGCGCAGAGAAAAGACTTTCGCCACGCTCGGTGACCCCGAGATCAGGGAAGGGAGATTACTCCGACGAGGATCTCCGTGAACTAGCGGTGGCGAAATCGGGATCCAAGAGGGACCCAGGACGGACGACACCCCATGGGGTGAGTGGCAGTCTGGAAAACAGGGCGTCCCCCGCAGATCGGCGAGCCCCGAGGACCTGGCGGCGACGGGAGAGAGACGCCAACGCCCCTGCGGACTGGTAAGAGAAGCAGCCCCATCACTTACCTTGTCCCGGCAGACAGCGCAGCGGAGGAAGGGCCGTGCCAGGCCCGAGGCGCACGTGGAGAGACGGCATCACTTCCGGTGAAGACGACGGCGGAGCTTCCGGATGTCGTCATCGAAGAAGAGATCCCGAATGGGGATCCGACCCGAGATGGCGGTGTTTCCGGTTCCGGGGAGGACATCGCTTCCGGTGGCGACAGCGGAACCGCTGGGAACGGCGCAGCGACGCTTCGGCGATCGGGGGAAGGTCCCCGATCACCTCCAAGGCCCAGGAGTTGGATGGGCGATCCGAGGACTGAGGAGGGTGAGATATCCTCATTGGACCAGTCTACGGACAGCCAGGAACGGGTCGTAACCCCGTGGGGTCCTATCACTCGCCCTTATGCCCCATCCCCTGGCCTAGATAAAGCCCCTGCCCCTGTCACCTGTTCCATGGGATCCCCACCTAGCCTGGAACTTATGGACATACCTTTGGGGGGGGAGGAGAGACGGACTGGGGAAAGACAGCGCAGTGGCGCTACGGAGGGCGATTCTCGGGGAGGGGGAGAGTTGAGAGTGGCCGCGGTAGGCCGGTGGTTGCCCCCTGCAGTTCCTGAACCGGTGAAAAAGGCCCCGGGATCTTATAGGTGGTCTGTACCGCGATCTGAACGGTCATCGGGGGTATTTTCCCTGGAAGATGATAGGGAGTCAGGGGGGTCACATAGATTCCAAGAGCACCGTTGGTGGGCCCCACTATTCGAAGGGTACTCCGCATGGATGGACCGCACTCGGTTCCTCATCCGGCGAGAAGATGTAGTGGATTACTGGTGGGCTGCGGGAGAGTTCACACCTGAGCAAAGGGATAGAGAGTTGCAGGAGCGGTGGCTGCAGATCGAGCATAGGGAGATAGAACCCATGGGTCCTAGCATCCTGTCAGACCCCGTGGACCCTGATGAGCCCCTATCATGGGTGTTACCTGGGAGGGTCGGTAAGGCTGACCTGACCAGGATAAGTAGGGCCGAGCGGACCATAATGGCTCGTTATAAATCATCCCACGGGTTGGAGACCTAGGTATGTCCCTGAGCCTCTTATGGATGAAATAGAGGAAAACAGAGGGAGGTGGCTTAGGGAGGCCATTGAAATGTATTTAGTCGGAAGAGGAAGTGCAGTGGTAGGGAAGAAGGCCGAGGAGCGGATAGAGCACTTAGTATGCATATGGGGCATAGGAAGGAACATTTACAAACATAGGGTGACATATAGGCCCGAGAGGGGACTGCCTAGGCACTATCATGTCACGGTCCTGGACATGGGCGGTAGAGAGGTTAAGAAACCTGACCCGAGTCACTATTATTAGGGGGTACTAATGCATTACGCGGGTCTCGTGGCTGCTGGTCGGGGCGGGCTTGGCGGATTGTACTGTAGACATTTTGTTATGATACTATGGAAATTTGTATGTGAAGTTAACCTAATTATGTGTTGGGTTTCAGTGCTTCCTGGAAAAGGGTATACAAATTTAGGTCCCAGCGAGGACGATGGGATTCACCAGGGGGAGAATGTAGCGGTCATGTAAAATGGCTACAGTCATCTCTCCTGCTGACAGTAAGGCCTGGTAAGTTGTGGGCATGCCAGCAGTAATTATGGAGGTTTGCCCTCACACCCTGGTGGGGTGCCCTGTGTATGGATGGGAGTGGTCACATGCTCTGACTCCATGGTTAGTGATGTCAGAGGTGTGTCAGCTTCCAGAGTGTACATAAGGCACAGCACTGTGTCTAAGAATTAGTCCTGCGAGAGTTCTAGTAGTAGTCCTGCGAGAGTTCTGGGGAGTTCTGCCAGAGTTCTATCTGAGTCCAGTTCTATTCAGTCATGAGTTAAGTACAAGTTCTAGCAGATGGTTATGTTATAGTAACTGAAGAGGAGACTGTGTCCAGGGACCTGGCACAGGGCAGAGATCCCTGCGGGGATAGGGAATCCCTATCTAAGGAGAAATACACCTTTTAAAGGGAGGCACTGACTGAACATGAGTGGCTAGAAATCTACTGCGAGGGGCAGCTAGCCCACTCAGGCAATAAAGATGTTCTCAATCACAAACCCTCTCGTGTACATGTGTGGAGTGAATGTACAGAGAGGAGCACCACGAAGGAGTTCCTCAACAGGACCATCCCCATGCGGACGCAGGGACCCTGATGAGGTGGAGGCGCTGCACTGGAACTAGGTGAGACTCAGCACACTACCTCAGCTGCCTGTCTGGACGGGTCCTCCCCACACACCATCATGCGGGAGACTCAGGAGTCCTGTTGCCAACAGGTGCACCACCAGACACTACCACACTGTAATGGGGGCTGGTTAGACCACAGGGGCCAATGTGAGATTGGGTGGGTCAGGTCGGTTCAGAAATACCGTTACACTTAGCAGGTCTAAAAATTAGGTAAATACAACCTCAGATGAACAACAACACATGACATATTACACCGTGTCATGATTTATTTAACAAAAATAAAGCCAAAATGGAGAAGCTATGTGTGAAAAACTAAGTACACCCTTACTGCTTCCATAGGAATTAAGATGCGAAGTAGCAGACAGGTGCTGCTAATCAAATGCTCTTGATTAATTGATCATCAGCAAGTGTGACCACCTCTATAAAAGCCAAAGTTTTAGCAGTTTGCTGGTCTGGAGCATTCAGGTGTGTGTTAACACAATGCCAAGAAGGAAAGACATCAGCAATGATCTTAGAGAAGCATTTGTTGATGCCCATCAATCTGGGAAGGGTTATAAGGCCATTTCCAAACAATTTAAACTCCATCATTCGACAGTGAGAAAGATTATTCAAAAGTGGAAAACATTCAAGACAGTTGCCAATCTTCCCAGGAGTGGACATCCCAGCAAATTCATCCCAAGGTCAGACCGTGCAATGCTCAGAGAAATTGCAAAATACCCAAGAGTTACATCTCAGACTCTACAGGCCTCAGTTAGCATGTTAAATGTTAAATTTCATGACAGTACAATTAGAAAAAGACTGAACAAATATGGTTTGTTTGGAAGGGTTGCCATGAGAAAGCCTCTTCTCTCTAAAAAGAACATGGCAGCACGGCTGAGGTTTGCAAAGTTGCATCTGAACAAACCACAAGACTTCTGGAATAATGTCCTTTGGACAGACGAGACCAAAGTGGAGATGTTTGGCCATAATGCACAGCGCCACGTTTGGCGAAAAACAAACACAGCATATCAGCACAAACACCTCATACCAACTGTCAAGCACAGTGGTGGAGGGGTGATGATTTGGGCTTCTTTTTTCAGCCACAGGACCTGGGAACCTTGCAGTCATTGAGTCGACCATTAACTCCTCTGTATACCAAAGTATTCTAGAGTCAAATGTGAAGCCATCTGTCCGACAGCTAAAGCTTGGCCAAAATTGGGTCATGCAACAGGACAATGATCCCAAGCACACCAGCAAATCTACAACAGAATGGCTGAAAAAGAAAAGAATCAAGGTGTTGCAATGGCCCAGTCAAAGTCCAGACCTCAACCCGATTGAAATGCTGTGGCTGGACCTTAAGAGAGCTGTGCATAAACAAATGTCCACAAACCTCAATGAACTGAAGCAACGTTGTAAAGAAGAGTGGGCCAAAATTCCTCCACAACGATGTGAGAGACTGATAAAGTCATAAAGAATATGATTACTTCAAGTTATTGCTGCTAAAGGTGGTTCTACAAGCTATTGAATCATAAGGTGCACTTCGTTTTTCACACGTCTTCTCTATTTTGGCTTTATTTTTGTTAAATAAATCATGACACAGTGTAATATGTCATGTGTTGTTGTTCATCTGAGGTTGTATTTACCTAATTTTAAGACCTGCTAAGGAAAGATGATTGTTATTATGGCCTGATATGTAAAACCATGGAATTCAAAGAGGGTGTGCTTTCTTTTTCACATGGCTGTATATATTTGGGCTGGTAATTAGCTTAGCTAACCAACCAGTTAGAGAGGGCTGGACTACATGTGTAGATATTTTCCAAAGCGGAGTAGGTTTTTCTTTGGCTTATTTTGAATGTTTTGCTGTGTTAAAGGGACAGGCGCAATAAAGCCTAATTTTAGTTTAACTTTAAACGGTCTCCATTGCGTACCTCTGCACACATCTCTTACAAGCCCCCTGTGATAAGGAGCTGTAAGAGGAAGCTCACTCTGGCCCCCACTTTGATACAACCCCTCTCAACCACCCCCTCAGTCTTCCACTCTGGGTCTCCTGTGACAACAAGCTGTACTGGGAAGCTCTCTTTGGCCCCCACTTTGCTATAGCCCCCCTTAATCACCTCCTCGTGACACCCTGCAATTGTCTGGTTGGTGAATTGTACTGTGAGGTCCCCATGGCCTCCCACTTATATACAACCCCTGTCAGTCACCCTTCCCCTGTCCCCAGTGTGCGTCAGTATCTGGAATTGTTCAACTGGTACCTGATCTTGTCAGGTCAAAGTGGTCTCATATTGGGTAATCATCTTTCCAAGATCATTACCTAGCAAAACGTTAGCAGGAATATCATCAATTATTTCCACCTCCCGCACACCCTGCCCAGTACCCAAATTCAAGTATACCTTTGCGACCGGCAAAACATGGCAGCCCCCTCCTGCCACTCCCATACGAAGAGTTCCTTCCAGGAAGGATTTCCTCAGGCCGCACCAGTCCTGGCTTCACTAGTGTAAGTGTATCACCTGAGTCTCTCAGGCCTTGGATGAGTTTCTCACCCACTATGACTGGCTGCAAGTAGGCACCTCTAATTTCCTGCGGTCCAGATACCACACAGGAACCTAGGCGCACTCCTGAGGGGCCTCTTCCTTTCTGGGCAGTTGGTGCTGATATGCCCACAGCTGTTTGTAGGCAAAGCGGCATGTGTCCCCCTGTGCCAACCGCTGCCCCAAATGAAGCCTGAGTAGGCGTAACAGCAGGTTGTTGCTGGGAGGTTTCTTCGTATTTACCCCACTTCTATCCTGGGACCCACTTGTTAAATGTTGGATTCCTGTTAGCCACGTAGGAATCTGCAAGCTGGCAAGCCTCTGTGGCTGACTTAGGCCGACTTATAGTAGTTTGGACAGCGACGTTCTCGAGACTGCTGACGTCATACTTCGCTGTCGCTATAGCGATATGTGCACTTTTGTGCAGGAGACTTCAGGAGTGTGACAGGGGACATGGCGGAGGCATGGCCCATGACATCACGCGAGCGGTTTGCCATTATTGGCTGAGTCACGCTTCACGTGATGCTGACGACACACGGCGGCCGCACACTGACACAAAATCCACTGACTTCAGCAATTTTGGTTGCCATGTCGCGGCGCAGCGCCGTCATGGTCGTGCCCACTATGATCACCCACGATGGACTTCATGCATTTAATTTCATGCTGCGCGCCGTCGCAGCTACTGTAAGTGCGGGCTTAGGACCTTGGGACTTCACCCACTCTCTCACTTCAGGTGGTCACAGGGTTAAAAAGTGCTCCTGAACTATGAGATCTGATAACCCTGCAAAGCTTTCAATTGCCAGCCCCCCAACCCTCTGCTGTCAGAGGCCTCCCCACCACCCCAGCAGCAATGGCCTCATATTCCTGGTCAAGGTGTGCAGGAAGATCAGAAAAGACATTCAGGCCTCTTTCATTCAATTTGCGCATAAGATATGTTGCCCATTAATCATGTGGCAACCGATGCTGCCTGCAGGTTTTTCAAAACCACACAGAAAAGTGTCCCCATCTTTTCCCAGGCTTGGGAAATGCTCCATACTGGGTTTGGAAGGGTTAGAATCTCTGTTGCTTGGTGCTGACGATGCACACAGCTACTCTAGCCAACTGACCTTTCTCCGTTGCAAGGTACTTTCAATTAGTTAATATTAACCCCTTACTCAATTGCAATCATATCTATCCGCTGCTACCACCCAAGAAATATGCAAAATGATGTAATTATATATCTGCCAGGGTTTCAGATCACAGTTTATTAAAGAAAAAACTATGCACTTAATGCACAAAAATCTCTTGTTGCAAAATGTGTCCGAAAATGTAAATACTCTCTCCAAAGCGTGCAGTTCAATCAGAGTCCAAAGCATCAGGGAAGCAAAAGGAGTACACAAATGTATGTGCTCCGAAAGAAAATTCACTTATGTGCACACTATGTGAGTATAAAATGTAACTTTTAATAAGTATACTTAAAACATATATTACCGTAACACTAGATGTAGTAAACCTTAAAAATAGATTAAACAATATGTACACAAGCAACAGAGTTGGCCTAACGTATATATAAGTAAGTTCCAGTATGGAATAGTAACTGAAACCTGTTTGGCCAAACAAAGTGCAACCAGGCAAGGTGAGTCAAAGTAACTAGCATGCAATAGCACTGTGATCAATCAGCCACAAGCTGCAGCAGGGGTGCGGCTACAAAGTACCTATGAATAGTAATAATAGTATCAGTAGAGCCAGCCTTGCCAACTACACTGTTGTTAGGTATATGGCTATGCTAGTGGAAAAACAGTGCCCAACACTTGCAATTACTAGCACAGTGAATGATTAGCCAGATGGTATAGCAGGGATATGGCTGAATTGAGTCCATAGACATTGATAATATCCCTAAAGCCCACCCTGCTAGCTACTCTATTTTTATATATATGGCTATGCTAGTAATAAGACTGGTAATGGCACACTGTATTAAAATAACCCCATGACAGGGGCTAGTGACATGATAACGCGTCCAACGCGCTCCTACTATGGAGCTTCGTCAGGGACAATTTTGCATGGGAGGGGAAGCGGAAGCTATTTAAATGCTTAGGTCGTCATGGCGACCAGTGAACTCATCGCTATAGCGCATGTGCAAAAAGCGCCAGCGTTAGCTGCATAAATCACAAAAGATTACCTACATTAGACTGCTGGTGACAAAAATAAAGTAAATACACAGGATCATGTTGGTGCTGGGACCGTAGAACAGACATTGTTGATGGCACAAAGTCAACATCCGCCCAGTCTCATTTCAGGTATTCCGACTGGACAATACCTTCGTCTACGCAGGAATTGTTCCACGACTCAGCAATTTATTCTTCAGTCCAAAGAACTACGTGATCGGTTCCTTGGTCGTGGGTATAAAATGAAGACACTTCATCGTGCCTATCACAGAGCATTATATAGTGATAGAGACGTTCTCTTGTCCACCAATACACCTAAAAGTAAGGATAATATCATAAGATGCATCGGTACCTATAATAAAAGATGGTGGGCGATAAAAAGAATCTTTGCCCGACTTTGGCACCTTCTTCTATCTGATGGTGATTTGGTTAAAGCTATTGGACCCAGACCTAATATCACCAGTAGGAGATCGAAAAACCTACGTGACAAACTCGTACATAGCCATTATCAGCGTGCCCGTGTTGAGACTTGGCTGAGTCCGGTTAAGGGGATGTATCGGTGTCAGGGTTGCAAGGCATGCATGCCTATTATTGATATGTGTAACAACCAATCACACAACAAGTACTATGATAATTAGTGATACTATATTAGTTGTGTGTTTAATAGTTAGCGTTTATTTCATTTCTTGTCACTGTATTTGAGACATGATTTCATTGGAGGGGCTAATGCTGCATTCATCATCACCTTCATTCATATTTATTTTATTTAAATTTTGCTGTGCTTGGCAACAATATACATTGAGGGCAATGGGACCTTGCTTATGGCATTTAATTTTTATATTACTTTGGGCATGCGCAATAACAGCAAAGATATGTGGGGTAATAATATATGTCTACCTACACATGCGCAATAACAACATAGAGATGTGGAAGGATAACTATGTCTACTCACACATGCGCAATGCAGCCCAAGTGAGTCAGATACAGTATGTTACTACAAGCATGCGCGTTGACACGGACTCACTGGCTGTTAAAGCCAACAGTCCTGTCATGCGCATAGACAATTGGGGCTGTTTTTGAGCATGCGCATGTGCTAGTTATGTTCGTGAAGTAGTGTATCACTCTGCGCATGCGCGGGAGCATCCCGCGATCGGCGCCGTTCTTTGCTGATCTCTCTTCTAGCCAGAATGTCTGTTCTACAGTCCCAGCACCAACATGATCCTGTGTATTTACTTTATTTTTGTCACCAGCAGTCTAATGTAGGTAATCTTTTGTGATTTATGCAGCTAACGCTGGCGCTTTTTGCGCATGCGCTATAGCGATGAGTTCACTGGTCGCCATGACGACCTGAGCATTTAAATAGCTTCCGCTTCCCCTCCCATGCAAAATTGTCCCTGACGAAGCTCCATAGTAGGAGGGAAACGCGCGTTGGACGCGTTATCATGTCACTAGCCCCTGTCATGGGGTTATTTTAATACAGTGTGCCATTACCAGTCTTATTACTAGCATAGCCATATATATAAAAAAAGAGTAGCTAGCAGGGTGGGCTTTAGGGATATTATCAATGTCTATGGACTCAATTCAGCCATATCCCTGCTATACCATCTGGCTAATCATTCACTGTGCTAGTAATTGCAAGTGTTGGGCACTGTTTTTCCACTAGCATAGCCATATACCTAACAACAGTGTAGTTGGCAGGGCTGGCTCTACTGATACTATTATTACTATTCATAGGTACTTTGTAGCCGCACCCCTGCTGCAGCTTGTGGCTGATTGATCACAGTGCTATTGCATGCTAGTTACTTTGACTCACCTTGCCTGGTTGCACTTTGTTTGGCCAAACAGGTTTCAGTTACTATTCCATACTGGAACTTACTTATATATACGTTAGGCCAACTCTGTTGCTTGTGTACATATTGTTTAATCTATTTTTAAGGTTTACTACATCTAGTGTTACGGTAATACATGTTTTAAGTATACTTATTAAAAGTTACATTTTATACTCACATAGTGTGCACATAAGTGAATTTTCTTTTGGAGCACATACATTTGTGTACTCCTTTTGCTTCCCTGATTCACTTCAATTCACAGTCGCACCTATTGTTTATGATAATTATCGATTACATTTATCATTTATTTACATTACAATCAGTATGATTTAGTTGATCACTCCCTACCCCCCCTCTTTTTTGCTAGAGTCCAAAGCATCACTGAAAGTGTTTGGCTTTAATATACAAAAAGACAGTGCTTAGATTACATAAAAAGATTATTACATGATCATATAGCTACAATAAATGCAGAACAGTTTCTTAAAATAAAAAGATAAAACAAACAGAAATCCCTATACAATACGTTACTATATGTCATAGGTCGTGTCCCAGAGAGGTCACCAGAGTAGAAGAGAATTCACATATCTGATCCCAAAACACACCTGTTTTTGATTTCTGATTTTCTATTCAAATAGGACATTTATGTCCAGACCTTCTTGCATTGAAACACACATAAGACCCATCCCTGTCATAAATCGGCTACCTGGCTGACAGTTTTATGACTTCGAAAAAAAATTCTTCTCATGACGCTTCAAGTCTGACTGAATATATAAAAGGTTTCATAATTTTATTTCTAGAATACTTTGACAGGCGTCATCTTCACGGTTGCATCTGCGCTCTTTGATAGCCTAACGTCTATTTTCGCAGGAGAAACAGTTATCTGTCTTTGGTGCCACTTGTTCCTGAAGTGTGTGGTATGACTTGATTTATCTAATTGCAACGGTGACAGATATCCATTTGTTACTCTTATGAATAGCTGTCAGGCCAATGATTTCTTGTATGATAGCTTGTGAACAATAGGGTTAGTCACACCCCTTGGCACTCTGTAGAACCCTTCCAGCAATGCTTTGAAAGTACCTTTAACAGCGTGCTGTTTACTTGGGTGTAATAAGGGCCATACATTTAATCCCATCTCTGGCAATACAAATATTCTTATCTCTAGATTCTATCAATTGTAAAGCTAGGCCTGGCCAAGGTTTTAATATGCTATAAAACATTTATTTGTATTTTTTTTAATCAAATTGTAATCACATTAACCCCTGAAGCACCAGATTGATTAAAATACTTCATATTCCCAGCCATTTTCATTGCGATAAGCATTTATTAAACTTTATGTGCTCATTATAAATGTTGTGCTGATTATAAACGCATCATACAAATTTACTGGAAAATAAAAAGGTTTTATTTATTTTTTACAAAGTGTATGCTTCATCCCCTCTCAACCACCTTAACTATATACCCTTCAATTCTAATCCTCTCAACCCCCTGCAGATACCACGCATGCTCACAAATTCAATGTAATGCATATGTATTCCATACAGTATACAAAGAGTGCGCAGCGTTATGTTCAAACAAGGCAACACAGTGTTTAATGAATGCATCTATTTCTCCATTATCTTACAGGTGAAACTGTACAAGAGACAGTAACGGCATGTTGGTGGAAGAAGGTTGTATTGTTTCTCCCGAATCTTTGTTATTTAGGTTATTGTACAAAGCAATAAATATTTTCTTAAATCTTAGATGTATATTATTAAACAGATCTCTAATTTAATAAATCTATATCTATATAATTGAAAACGTTGTATGTTTGCTGTCCTTATGGGCAATCTGATTGGTCCGTCGGTCTGTCACTCAGCCTCTGGCCAATCACATTGGTCCGTGGCCCGGCCCCGCCCCCGCACGCCTCTCATTGACTTGCTTACTTCTATGACCTCACCCAACCACATTTACAGCCACACCAGTCAGTAACACACGCTCCTCCCGCCCCCAACGCTCCCCAATACTCACAGCAGCCACAGAGCCAGGAATTCCAAAACGTGAGGAGTGTGCACTCACACCAGAGCTGGATGCATTTAACCCCATGGTGAGAGCCCCTCCTTACAGACTGGAGGGAGCCAGAGACAGCACAGGCAAGAGACTCCAAAACTTCCAAAAAGTCTGTCTTGCGCTTCTGTGTATACAGCAAGGTCACCTTAGGTGTCTCAGTCAATGGAGCTGTGTATGAGGGAGCTTTGCATGGCCACAGTGTTTGACCGGTGCAGGGGGAAATTGATTCTTACTTCAGCTGCATCTCCGGTCTGGAGAAGAGACTCCAACTGACTGCACTGTGTGTGTGTGACACTGCGTGTGTGTGTGTGTGACACTGCGTGTGTGTGTGTGTGACACTGCATGTGTGTGTGTGACACTGTGTGTGTGTGTGTGACACTGTGTGTGTATGTGTGTGTGTGTGTGTGTGTGTGTGTGTGTGTGTGTCTCACTGTGTGTGTGACACTGTGTGCTGCGCAGGGGGGTGGGACCAGAGCTGCTCAGGGGGGACGGACGACCGGTGCAGTGCAGGGAGGGGGGATGACCGGAGCTGCACAGGGGGGTGGGGGGGAGATGACCGCAGCTGCGCAGGGGGGGAGCAGACAGAGAGGGGGGAGCGGAGAAAGACGGGGGGAGCGGAGAAAGAGATGGGGGAGTGGAGAGAGGAGGGAGCGGGAAATTTTAATCCTGGGCAACGCCGGGTCTCTCAGCTAGTAAATTATAATTTACAAAGAGACTGTTATCTGAAGTTTCCTAGCATTGAATGAGTGTATGGGAATAAGGGATGGGTTACATTACATAGAACAGTACAAAATGTGCATTACTGTAGCAATAGGCTCAGAATACAGGACATTGAATTTAGCTTAAACACACACTAACACCGCCTATAGTTATTGCAAAGTACTACAGCAGCTGCAAAACACTATTTGGCAGCCGCGGCTCAGCCACGGCCACAGGGCCGCAACATGTAATGAAGTGCCAGCGAATTGCACTTTATTTCATGCGGTCATGGTATCAGTAAGTCTTGCTACATCTGTATTGTAGCAGCAAGGTTAACAGGAAGCTGACCTAACTTTGTTCCGGTCTTGTCCTATTCTTTCCTCTGTCTACAATTGCCTGCTAATAAAAAAAAAAGTTGTTTTCAAATTCCAGGCATGTTGCAGTCTCAACCAGATTTAGTGGTGACATTTGGCAACCCTGTTTAAAGGGGCATTCCCACATAGATGACCAAAAAAAAAACATTGTAAAGAATGTAACAATGCATTTAGCTTCCTTAACCCATTTCCTCCCAGTCAGGCCTGCAACACAATCCATTGCTGGTCCCCTGGCAGTGAGAGGGTTAATCTAATTGGCTTCCTTCTTTCATTACAAAGGCCAACATGTGACAGCTTTTATTTTATGGAACGTAAGCGGACATTAAAAAAAAAAAGTTATGATCGGTAAACAAGTGACAAAAACCCTACGCGTACAGTGTACAGTAAATTAAATTATCACTTGTGGCGCATTTGCATGTGTCAGACAGGTCTGCCACCTTGTCCTTCCCCATTATCGCTAAGCAAACAGTGCTTCCCCTGCAGCCAGATATTCTGGCTAATGCCATGCAAATGAACACACACATTCTCTACTTCTTATCCATTTTAACATGGACCCCTATAAGGTTATCGTGCCGTATTACACAGCTTTTCAGCACAAATTCATTTCTCAGGGCCTCTTAACTGAGGGCGTGTTTCTCAAGTGTTTTATTTACCTTTATCCCACCCTGGCTTTATCAGAGCCAGTAAAAGTAATAGGACATCAGATAAAAAGGGAGTATCCAGAGGAAAACAAATAACGCCCAAGTCTCAGCTCACCAGGTTTGCAAACTGACTTTAAAATAATATATAAAAATACTTATAGGCGACAGTTTTTGAAGGCATTAATTACAAGAGATAAACCGTAAACATGTCACAACAAAACACTGCCATTAGTACACTCTGGGTGAAGGACTGCCACCGTACCGTATATTTTATATACATATAAAAGATATACAGTACTATATAAATACTTACATAATATTGCTTGGGGCGTAATGTACAGAAAAATTACTTGCTCCATGATCTGGCTCAAAGTCTATGCCCTTCTTGGTATATTTAATACCTTGCTATTACCAAGAAGTACCACCTACAGGGATGTCGTGGGAGAGGGGGTTTGGCCCGGTATTTGGCCACCCCCTGCCCTCACCTGGGAGGCGAGGGATTAACTGGACTGAGGTCCAGTACTGTGTTTATGCCCCTGCTTCAGCACCAACTGTGTATTCCCCTGTGAATATGTATTTTCCCCATTCCAGTGTCTGCACCAACACTCACTGGGATCCAGTCGGGAGGGAAAGGGTTAATGTTAGTTTAGTGATTATAGCCGTTTGTTCCTTTTTCCCGCCTTTGCAGGCTCCATTTTGCAGTCTCTCCATAGGTCGCCATTACAGCTCCATGTAATCCTATGGAGATTTGGGCCCGTTTTCGTAGAAGACCTGCAGGTGGCGCCCGAGAGGAGGAGCGGTGGTTCCCCATTGAAAGTCAATGGAGCAATGTGTTTCAATGGGGATTCCTCCACTCAGACATCCAGGAACGGGCTGGCAGCCATCCAAACCGCAGACCGCAAAAGTGGAAACATTATCTTGAAGAGCTTTGATCACTCCCCGGCCAAGTTCAGGTTCAATTGGCGTGGGAAACTTAGGTTCTAGGGCAACCCAGAATAAAATTATTTTTGCCCCTAGATCCTAGGAACCCCCTCCCTCGACCCCAACCGGGTCCGACAATCAATGACCCTGGTAAAGGGTCGCACTCGCTCCGAGGGTCGTACCATTGACTCTAATGGCGGAGGTAAAAGCCGCAAGGTAAAAACGTCTAAGTCAGAATGAGCAGAAACATGGAACCCATAACTCCGGTTCTGTTCAACCTAGAGGGCTGATAGTCGGTCACCATGTAGTCATAGTTCCGGCATGATTGCATGGCAAATACCGACCCTCTCGGAGCAACAGAACCGAGTCAGGGTAATTGTAAAGTTTGGGTTTCTGCCATTAACTTGCATGGCAGAAAAAACCTCGTTTATAAATATGCTTTTAAAACTGCATTTGTGTAACTCCGGTCCGGTGGGTCGCAGCGAGCTGAAACTTGGCCACCATGGAGAGTCCCCTCCGGCATGAGGGTCTGGCAAGTTTCAACCCGCTCGGCCCAGCCGAACGGATTATTTTAATATGTTTAGATATTAAGAAATGTATTGTATTTGGGGTCTGGTATAATAGCCCGCGAAAGATACTGGCTCTGCAAAATGTTAATGCTCAAGGGGGCGACCAGTTGTCTACAACAGACACCCTGAACAAAGGCTTCATCCCTCAGATTGTGTACAATAGGGCGGAGAAACGCAGAGCTTGAGTGGTCTGCAAGTGCTGTAATTCACACTTACAGACAAAAGATTTCCTGACCAGATACAAGTCTGGTAGACTGTAAGGCGTCTTTCCTTTAGTGTGGGGCTAGTGAAATGAGACCCCAGGTGGAAAATGTGTGCATGTGCCAACTAGCTGGGGGCATGGTCCAACAATGCTTCCCACGTTTGCTGGCACAGAGGGATTGGGTGCAGGTAATTGTTAACCAATGCCTGGCACCCAATGCTAGGGTATAGGACTGGAATCCCATATAAACCAGTGTAAGCCCTATACCCAGGGTCTTCGTTATTACATCTACTGGATACCTGATGCCTGAATGAATTGCCAATTCTGTACCTGATTGCTTCATTGCCCAAACCCTAAGTAAGTGTTATATTCTTGTATGTTATTTGTGCAATCTTGTGTGTTCACCTTCTTTAAGGAATTAACTATATTTATTATATCTAAGTCGTGTTCAATTCAACCCAGTTATTTGTGTATATTATAACCCTTATTTATTTATTTATAAAATGTTTTACCAGGAAGTAATACATTGAGAGTTACCACTCGTTTTCAAGTATGTCCTGGGCATAGTTAATATGACAAATAATACATGGTTACAAATACAGTTACATAAATGAACAGGGTATACATTATATACAATACATTGCATGCACAGTTAGAGAAGATATATATTATAGGCTTATGTAACAGTTACAGACCAGATTAAAATGCGAGACAGCCTTGGTTTTGAAAGAACTGGAACTGGTGGTGGATGTGAGAGTCTCTGGTAGGTTGTTCCAGTTTTGGGGTGCACGGTAAGAGAAGGAGGAGCGGCCGGATACTTTATTGAGCCTTGTGACCATGAACAGTCTTTTGGAGTCAGATCTCATATGATAAGTGCTGCATGTGGTAGGGGTGAGGAGCTTGTTCAGATAGGTGGGTAGCTTGCCCAGAAAGTATTTGAAGGCAAGACAGGAAAGGTGAACTTTGCGCCTAGTCTCGAGTGATGACCAATCTAGTTCTTTGAGCATTTCGCAGTGATGTGTGTTGTAGTTGCTTTGGAGAACGAAATGACAAATTGAATTGTAGAGGGTGTCAAGTTTGCCAAGGTGGGTTTGGGGTGCCAAGCCATATACTGTGTCTCCATAGTCGATAATTGGCATTTTCATCTGCTGTGCAATACGCGTTCTGACCAGAAGGCTTAGAGAGGATTTGTTCCTGTAAAGTACACCTAGTTTGGCATAAGTTTTGGATGTCAGGGTATCAATGTGCATTCCAAATGTTAAGTGGGAGTCAAATCATATTCCCAGGTATTTAAAACTAGTAAAAGGTGTTAGCGTTGGTTCTGATCTGGAGCTCAGTCACTGAAAGCTTTAAAAATGTAGTCTTGGTCCCAAATACCATTGTTACAGTCTTGTTAGTGTTTAAAAACAGTTTGTTGTGGGAAATCCAGTTTTCGAGTCTCAAAAAGTCAGACTGAAGTATGTGTTGAAGGTCAGAGATGCTATGGGTGTGTTCATATAGGATTGTATCATCTGCATACATGTGTATTGAGGCTTCCTTACAAGCTGTGGGAAGATCATTAATGAACACTGAGAAGAGTAGGGGCCCCAGAACAGAGCCTTGCGGGACACCACAGGTGATATCCAGGGGGTTGGAGTTAGAGCCTGAGATGGACACATGTTGGGATCTACCTGATAGGTAGGACTGAAACCAGTTTAAAGCATGCTTCCCTATTCTAGTGCTCTGGATTTTGTTAAGCAACAGTATCAACAGTATCAAAAGCCTTTGCAAAATCTAGGAATATTGCACCAGTGAGTTGACCCTGTTCCATTCCACACTGGATTTCATTGCAAACTTTTAGCAGGGTAGTTACGGTAGAGTGTTTGGGACGAAAGCCAGATTGGAATTGGCTAGGGAAATTTGTCTTGTTATAGTAATCGCTTAATTGGGACACATTTTTCCATGACTTTAGATAGGATTGGGAGATTGGCCTGTAGTTAGACAGTGTTTTTGTCCCCACTTTTGAAGATTTGGACAACTCTGGCAGTTTTCCAGGTCTTAGGGATATGACCTGCAGACAGGATAGAGTTGAGTATGGAAGCAATTGGTTTGGCAATTGCTGGGGCACCAAGTCTTAGGAACCTAGATTGTAGGGAGTCAGGTCCACATTGGCTGCTTAGTTTTAATTTGAGGAGCGCTTGTGTAATCTCCTCTTCGAATACTAGGCCAAATTGAAAATTGTGGGCAGTGTTGGGAGGGAGTGGGGCTATATGGGTACTCCCAGGATGAGATTCAGGTTTGTGGTTTGGTTGCGTTTCACTAATAAGTTAGTAGCACACCCCACAAAGTAATCAATTAATGCATTTACAATGTCGGTGGGGTTTGTCAGAGTAATATCCCCCTTAGTGATATTACTTGGTGTTGATGGTTAGAAGGCTGGAATATGTTGTTGATAACCTTCCAGAAGTTAGCTGGGTTTGATGTATTCTGGAGGAGATTGTCTGAGTAATATTGTGCTTTTGGGTGCCTTCACAAGTTACCGTGACAAGGGAAATGTAAGCAACCTCACACTTCCTGGTCACTTCCAGAATAGGATGGCATATTTGAATCCAATCATGTAGTAGATATTCAAGAATCTGTACTGGGCTAATTTTGTGGGGGGGCACAATGAGAAAAGTATTTGATGATGACCAATATAAAGATGTTGCCCTTATTGCAGCCCGCGGCACGCTCCCGTGGGTGAATTGGTGCGATAACCTCCCTTTTTCCTCATGCGTGGTTGATTAAAAACAATGACTGCAGCTCCCGCTGGCACGTTGTGCATGTCCTGCTGCAGCCAGGCACAAGCTGCAATAAAGTTGGCTACATCTGTATGGTCCATTTACTGGAGAGTGATGGCCATTAACAATCCCTGCCCTGCAGCGCTTACATTGCGATCTCTCTGCTGCAGGGATTCCCTTTCTCTTCCACCTGCTCTTACATTTGGTACGCTTATTCCATCTACTCCATGGTCCTTTTTTTCTGTAAAGGGCCGTGTTCGTTGTTGGTGCCGTATGAATACAAATATACATACAATAACATACTAACAAAATCTTTGTTTCATCGGATCAAATGGTATGTATGACTGTAATAGGACTTATTGAACAAACTTAGGAAATTGAGGTCTTAAAAAAAAAAAAAAAATATTAAAAACGTGTTCAAGTTGCATTTTTAGCCCCTCTCGCAGCAAAGAGGTAACATTATTGGTATCTGATGCGCAGTGACTGCTCGGTCTGACCTTGACAATGACTCTTTATTGCAATCTTTGCCTCCCAGGGAAAAAAAAAAAAAGCACCAGCATCAAGGACAGATGGCAAGAGCTGAACTCAGAAGGAACATTATTGGCCCATAGTGTTGCTATTCCACAAGATCCCTCCCAGTGATGGAAAGATACCTTAAGGAATGGGCCAGAAGATGCTTCCAGTGTCATAAGACACTTTCTGGAGTAACACTTTTTAAAACTGGGCCTTTATGGTTTACGTAATGAAACCACTGCAATAGTGTACAAACTTGTATTACTTTGTATAATAAATAAAAGCATTTGCCACAAAACAGCTCATTGGAAAAAAAAAGCATATTTTATTTCCCAGTACTTATTTTTCTTATTTTATAACAAATTTAAATTAAATTACATGTACTGTACATGGTAACATTAATAGGTCCATTAAAATGATGATCAGTAGTTTAAAAATCCATTCATCCATCATTATTTCTAATTCTTTTTCCCAAAACTCTTTATGTACCAAATCTAGAAAAAAATATATAATCTTTTTTTATTTTTTATTTACCTTTCTGTTTTTCTGCATCAGATTTTCCAGAAACCTGTACATGATATTTATCTTTAAATATGCATACTAAGTTGCATAGAAACAAGTCTGTAATTTGACACAGGCATTGCATAAAATGCAGGTATAAACAGTGCAGGAACTATTTTTTGGGGTGGGGGTGCTGTACATACAAAATCAGTAACATACATACATTACCATAATGTAATGGGGGCTGCACC
This sequence comes from Ascaphus truei, assembly GCF_040206685.1. Taxonomy (NCBI): domain Eukaryota; kingdom Metazoa; phylum Chordata; class Amphibia; order Anura; family Ascaphidae; genus Ascaphus; species Ascaphus truei. Next base: position 251,482,653 of record NC_134484.1, read on the forward strand.
GATGGGTGCAGATCTAAAGTCTGTACAGTATTCGTGTGTATTATTGCAAAGTAACAATCAGCTGCAAAAGTGATCCGTTTCTAATAAGTGTCTTTAATGCTCAAAGCAGAACTGCTTACCTTTTGTACTTAGACAGTATGCCATTTCTGTGGCTAACAGGTTAGAGCTTCTGTCTATTCTGACCACTAGAACCAGTGGCACTTCCAATCAAGTCAGGTGGAAGTGGGGAAAAGGGGAGGGAATCTCTCCCAGAAGTACAGTAGGGTCTTCCAACATGTGTGATTTCTTACTATCATATTATGATATACAGTGACATGTCACACAAACATTGGCACAGAATCTTGTGGTAGAGATATGCGATGCAATGCATGAAGCTGCCACAAGATACAGGACATCTTTATACCTTCACTCGATACAAATCCACCACACAAGAGTTGTGAGTTTCATGTTGCACAAAAAAACCAAAAAACACATGAAAACACCAATGGGAAGGATTTAGCAAATTTGTTGAGTCCCATTCAAGCACTTGCTTTAAAACCTCTTAAACTCTCACGAGTGCTTGTCTGTGTGTAACGAGTTTAATGCAGCCTGCATTGCGTAAAAGGCACTTCAGAACATCGTGAAAAATATCTAAATGGTGTCAATGAGTTCTGCTACAATTCTGTCCGGTAGATGCAATTAAATAGTGGAGAGCAACAAGTCTTTTTGGAGGCAAATCAGCTTGAGTTAAGAATGTCCATTCAGTTCTTAGTCCATGCTGACTGGTTGCCTGCAGTCCTTCTACCTCTCAAACTTCCACAGCTGATTTTTATCTGCAACGTTACAAGCGTTCATCTGCACGTCACCTCGGCCATCGGATTTACGGTATGAACTGAGGCACATGCCGGAATGCGGATGATAGATTGTTCCATCCTGCAAGAGCAAAACAAACAGTGGTTACCTTTCCAACCCTTCCCATATAGTTGTGTGAAAAAGAAAGTACACCCTCTTTGAATTCCATGGTTTTACATATCAGGACATAATAACAATCATCTTTCCTTAGCAGGTCTTAAAATTGGGTAAATACAACCTCAGATGAACAACAACACATGACATGTAACACCGTGTCATGATTTATTTAACAAAAATAAAGCCAAAATGGAGACGCCATGTGTGAAAAACTAAGTACTGTACACTCTTATTGCTCCCATAGGAATGAAGATGCCAAGTAGCAGACAGGTGCTGCTAATCAAATGCCCTTGATTAATTGATCATCAGCAAGTGTGACCACCTCTATAAAAGCCAAAGTTCATCAACACCTTTTAGTTAATTACTATAGATTATAAATCATACTGATGATAACATATTTTAATACACCATAATGATGGTTAATTATTATGACACTAAATATATGTTTATTATTTATTAAATCATTCGAAACAGTATATTTCAATCTATACTAGATTATTAATGTTTTACTAATTGTTGATTACAAGCTATATTTCAGGGGTTCATTTATTCAGGATTCCCTTCTTTGGTGCACCTGTTTTTTCCTTTAATTATGTCTGTCCGTGCTCAGTCCACATAATTGCTATTACATAGACCATATGTATAGCACACAGATATGTGCAATGTTTTAATCAGAGAAAAAGGATTTAAATAGTACTTCCCCTCCTCTCGTCATGCTCCTTGAGAAAGCGCCACTGACGGCGTGAAACGCGTGGGAGGAGGAGCTAGGTTCTCCATGTGGATGTTCACATTTTTTATGTAGCCTAATAAAGTTTTTTTATTCAATTTTTGGCTGGTGAGTTTCATCGTTTCTCCAGGTCTGGACGTCACACCGATCCACCTTCACCCTGCTGCTATCCCAGGATTGGACAAGACGCCGACAGAAACGCTGAGCTTCACTGCAAATTTGTGGCCACGAGGATAAGGGACATGGCGACTGATCGTGAGTAAACAGTACACTCCACGCCATACACTAGCTTCTTATTGGACTTATGTGCTTACATTTCAGCTGTTATTTTATCTGTGATATTGCTGACGCACTTCCCCCTGGAGGCTACCCTAATATCCCTCATATAGTGCCCATTTCTGTCACCGGAGAAACTAAATCAATACATTTCTACTGATTATCACACATGCAGCGCAGCTCCTTGAGCTAGAAACCGGCTTATTTTCTACATCAGGAAATACATCAGCAATGATCTTAGAGAAGCAATTGTTGCTGCCCATCAATCTGGGAAGGATTACATGGCCCTTTCCAAACAATTTAAAGTCCATCATTCTACAGTGAGAAAGATTATTCAAAAGTGGAAAACATTCAAGACAGTTAACAATCTTCCCAGGAGTGGAATGAATGACGGTGGGTGGGTGAGTGAGTGAATGAATGACGGTAGGTGGGTGGGTGAGTGAATGAATGAAGGTGGGTGGGTGAGTGAATGAATGAAGGTGGGTGGGTGAGTGAATGAATGAAGGTGGGTGGGTGAGTGAATGACGGTGGGTGGGTGGGTGAGTGAATGAATGACGGTTTGAGTGAATTAATGAAATACGGTGGGTGGGTGAGTGAATGAATGAATGACGGTGGGTGGGTGGGTGAGTGAATGAATGAATGACGGTGGGTGGGTGAGTGAATGAATGAATGACGGTGGGTGGGTGGGTGAGTGAATGAATGAATGACGGTTGAGTGAATGACGGTGGGTGGGTGGGTGAGTGAATGACGGTGGGTGAGTGAGTGAGCGAATGACGGTTTTAGACAGTGACTGGCTGGGTGGGAGACAGTGACTGGCTGGGTGGGAGACAGTGACTGGCTGGGTGGGAGACAGTGACTGGCTGGGTGGGAGACAGTGACTGGCTGGGTGGGAGACAGTGACTGGCTGGGTGGGAGACAGTGACTGGCTGGGTGGGAGACAGTGACTGGCTGGGTGGGAGACAGTGACTGGCTGGGTGGGAGACAGTGACTGGCTGGGTGGGAGACAGTGACTGGCTGGGTGGGAGACAGTGACTGGCTGGGTGGGAGACAGTGACTGGCGGAGACAATGACTGGATGGGTGGGAGACGGTGACTGGATGGGTGGGAGACGGTGACTGGATGGGTGGGAGACGGTGACTGGATGGGTGGGAGACGGTGACTGGATGGGTGGGAGACGGTGACTGGATGGGTGGGAGACGGTGACTGGATGGGTGGGAGACGGTGACTGGATGGGTGGGAGACGGTGACTGGATGGGTGGGAGACGGTGACTGGATGGGTGGGAGACGGTGACTGGATGGATGGGAGACGGTGACTGGCTGGGTGGGAGACGGTGACTGGCTGGGTGGGAGACGGTGACTGGCTGGGTGGGAGACGGTGACTGGCTGGGTGGGAGACGGTGACTGGATGGGTGGGAGACAGTGACTGGCTGGGTGGGAGACAGTGACTGGCTGGGTGGGAGACAGTGACTGGCTGGGTGGGAGACAGTGACTGGCTGGGTGGGAGACAGTGACTGGCTGGGTGGGAGACAGTGACTGGCTGGGTGGGAGACAGTGACTGGCTGGGTGGGAGACAGTGACTGGCTGGGTGGGAGACAGTGACTGGCTGGGTGGGAGACAATGACTGGGTGGGAGACAATGACTGGGTGGGAGACAATGACTGGGTGGGAGACAGTGACTGGGTGGGAGACAGTGACTGGGTGGGTAGGAGACGGTGACTGTGTGGGTGGGAGACGGTGACTGGGTGGGTGGGAGACGGTGACTGGGTGGGTGGGAGACGGTGACTGGGTGGGTGGGAGACGGTGACTGGGTGGGAGACGGTGACTGGGTGGGTGGGAGACGGTGACTGGGTGGGTGGGAGACGGTGACTGGGTGGGTGGGAGACGGTGACTGGGTGGGTGGGAGACGGTGACTGGGTGGGTGGGAGACGGTGACTGGGTGGGTGGGAGACGGTGACTGGGTGGGAGACAGTGACTGGGTGGGAGACAATGACTGGGTGGGAGACAATGACTGGGTGGGAGACAATGACTGGGTGGGTGACAGTGACTGGGTGGGAGACGGTGACTGGGTGGGTGGGAGACGGTGACTGGGTGGGTGGGAGACGGTGACTGGGTGGGTGGGAGACGGTGACTGGGTGGGTGGGAGACGGTGACTGGGTGGGTGGGAGACGGTGACTGGGTGGGTGGGAGACGGTGACTGGGTGGGTGGGAGACGGTGACTGGGTGGGTGGGAGACGGTGACTGGGTGGGTGGGAGACGGTGACTGGGTGGGAGACGGTGACTGGGTGGGAGACAGTGACTGGGTGGGAGACAGTGACTGGGTGGGAGACAATGACTGGGTGGGAGACAATGACTGGGTGGGAGACAATGACTGGGTGGGAGACAATGACTGGGTGGGTGACAGTGACTGGGTGGGTGACAGTGACTGGGTGGGAGACAGTGACTGGCTGGGTGGGAGACAGTGACTAGGTGGGTGGGAGACGGTGACTGGGTGGGTGGGAGACGGTGACTGGGTGGGTGGGAGACGGTGACTGGGTGGGTGGGAGACGGTGACTGGGTGGGTGGGAGACGGTGACTGGGTGGGTGGGAGACGGTGACTGGGTGGGTGGGAGACGGTGACTGGGTGGGTGGGAGACGGTGACTGGGTGGGTGGGAGACGGTGACTGGGTGGGTGGGAGACGGTGACTGGGTGGGAGACGGTGACTGGGTGGGAGACAGTGACTGGGTGGGAGACGGTGACTGGGTGGGAGACAATGACTGGGTGGGAGACAATGACTGGGTGGGAGACAATGACTGGGTGGGAGACAATGACTGGGTGGGAGACAATGACTGGGTGGGTGACAGTGACTGGGTGGGAGACAGTGACTGGGTGGGAGACAGTGACTGGCTGGGTGGGAGACAGTGACTGGGTGGGTGGGAGACGGTGACTGGGTGGGTGGGAGACGGTGACTGGGTGGGTGGGAGACGGTGACTGGGTGGGTGGGAGACGGTGACTGGGTGGGTGGGAGACGGTGACTGGGTGGGTGGGAGACGGTGACTGGGTGGGAGACAATGACTGGGTGGGAGACAATGACTGGGTGGGTGACAGTGACTGGGTGGGAGACAGTGACTGGGTGGGAGACAGTGACTGGCTGGGTGGGAGACAGTGACTAGGTGGGTGGGAGACGGTGACTGGGTGGGTGGGAGACGGTGACTGGGTGGGTGGGAGACGGTGACTGGGTGGGTGGGAGACGGTGACTGGGTGGGTGGGAGACGGTGACTGGGTGGGTGGGAGACGGTGACTGGGTGGGTGGGAGACGGTGACTGGGTGGGTGGGAGACGGTGACTGGGTGGGTGGGAGACGGTGACTGGGTGGGTGGGAGACGGTGACTGGGTGGGTGGGAGACGGTGACTGGGTGGGTGGGAGACGGTGACTGGGTGGGTGGGAGACGGTGACTGGGTGGGTGGGAGACGGTGACTGGGTGGGTGGGAGACGGTGACTGGGTGGGTGGGAGACGGTGACTGGGTGGGAGACAGTGACTGGGTGGGAGACAATGACTGGGTGGGAGACAATGACTGGGTGGGAGACAATGACTGGGTGGGAGACAGTGACTGGGTGGGAGACAGTGACTGGGTGGGTGACAGTGACTGGGTGGGTGACAGTGACTGGGTGGGTGACAGTGACTGGGTGGGTGACAGTGACTGGGTGGGTGACAGTGACTGGGTGGGTGACAGTGACTGGGTGGGTGACAGTGACTGGGTGGGTGACGGTGACTGGGTGGGAGACGATGACTGGATGGGTGGGAGACGGTGACTGGATGGGTGGGAGACGGTGACTGGATGGGTGGGAGACGGTGACTGGGTGAGTGGGAGACGGTGACTGGGTGAGTGGGAGACGGTGACTGGGTGAGTGGGAGACGGTGACTGGGTGAGTGGGAGACGGTGACTGGGTGAGTGGGAGACGGTGACTGGGTGGGTGGGA